>NC_080380.1:51173003-51473003 GCF_014773155.1 Arachis stenosperma
CACGATCTTCAGCGACTCCCAGGTCGTCACGTCACAAGTGAATGGAAGCTACCTGGCCAAAGATCCAACTATGAAAAAATACCTGGACCAAACACAGGCACAATTACGCCACTTTTCAGAAATACAAATCCAGCACATACCTCGGGAACAAAACGCCCGGGCAGACGCCCTCTCAAAACTCGCCAGCACCAAGCCCGGAGGTAACAACAGAAGTCTCCTCCAAGAAACCTTACAATCTCCCTCCGTGGTAAGAGAGGAAGAAACGCTAAATATATCCAATCAACAGCAAGGATGGATGACCCCCATACTCAACTACCTGAAGTCGGGAACTCTCCCCACCGAAAGAAAGGAAGCTAAAAGGCTCACGAAAGACGCCCAGAATTATACACTAATTCACCATGTATTATACAGAAGAGGATTCTCAAACCCCCTCCTTAGGTGCGTCCCGACCTCAGAAACAAAGAGCGTCCTCGAAGAAGTCCACGGAGGCATGTGTGGGAACCATCTCGGAGCTCGGGCATTATCCAAGAAAGTAGTCCGAGCCGGATTCTACTGGCCGATCTTGCAAAGAGACGCAACGGAATTTGTGAAAATATGCCCCCCCTGCCAAAAACACGCCAATTTTCACAAGGCACCACCCGAAGACCTTATCAGCATCACCGCACCATGGCCCTTCGCAAAATGGGGACTTGACCTACTCGGCCCGTTTCTCCAAGGACCGGGGCAAGTCAAATACCTCATAGTAGGGGTCGACTACTTCACAAAATGGATCGAAGCTGAACCCTTAGCCACCATTACGGCTCAGAAAAGTCGCAAATTCCTATACAAAAATTTGTCACAAGGTTCGGAGTCCCCTACTCCATCACAACAGACAATGGAACACAGTTCACGGACACAAGTTTTCAGAACTTGGTGGCCGAACTAAAAATCAAACAGCAATTCACCTCAGTTGAGCACCCACAAGCCAATGGACAAGCAGAGGCTGCAAATAAAGTCATCTTGGCCGGGTTAAAACGGAGACTCCAAGAGGCCAAAGGGGCATGGGCCGAAGAGCTCCCCCAGGTGCTATGGGCATATCGGACAACTCCACACTCTACAACGGGAGAATCGCCATTCCGACTCGCTTATGGGATGGAGGCAATGATTCCTGTCGAAATAGATGAAGGGTCACCCAGAGTCATCTTCTACAACGAAGAAGGTAACCCGCAGACGCAAAAGGAAGAACTCGACCTCCTCCCCGAGGTCCGAGAAAGGGCCCGGATCCGAGAAGAAGCCTTAAAACGGCGAACGGCCCTCAGATACAATCAGAAGGTAATAAAACGAAGCTTCTCCACTCACGACCTAATTCCAATCCGAAATGACATCGGAACACAAAAGTCGGGAGAAGGAAAGCTAGCCGCAAACTGGAAAGGACCCTACAAAGTAACAGAAGTCTTAGGAACAGGCTACTACAAGATATCCGACCTAGAAGGCAATGAGCTGCCCAGGGCCTGGCACGCCTGTAATCTAAGACGGTACTACAGCTAGAAAAATTTGACCCGAGGTGTACTCTTTTTCCCTACAGGGGTTTTTTAATGAGACACCCGGTCAAGTAAGGCACCCGACCTAGTCAAGGGTAAACACTCTGTAAAAATTCTTTCTTTTTTAAATACTAATCAAATCTTTCTATTTTCTTTTGTTCTTCCTCATGATGAAACAAATCCTGAAAAAGTACCCCGCCAAGGCGCATTAATTTATGCTCGACAAAACGCAAAAAATCATTTGCCAAAAAGACCGCACAAGGTCGGCAAAGATAAAGCGACGAGGTTCAAATTAATGTGAGAAGTTATAAAGTAACTCTGAAAAGGTTCAAAAAAGCCAAATAAAAAGAGATTACAAAAATAACTTAAAAGGCCGACCAACGACAAGGTCGGACCCAACAAAGGGAGGTACTCGAATACCCGAAGTCCGAGGAAAAACCCGGATCCAAGAAAGAAGCCTTAAAGCGGCAAAAGCCAAAGATTTCGAAAACGCTTACTAAAAAGTTGCTATACAACTAAAAAGTACAAGCGAAAAAACGAAATCAAAGGAAGAGGCAAAGCCAAGATTTCGAAAACGCTTACTAAAAAGTTGCTATACAACTAAAAAGTACAAGCGAAAAAACGAAATCAAAGGAAGAGGCAAAGCCAAGATTTCGAAAACGCTTACTAAAAAGTTGCTATACAACTAAAAAGTACAAGCGAAAAAACGAAATCAAAGGAAGAGGCAAAGCCAAGATTTCGAAAACGCTTACTAAAAAGTTGCTATACAACTAAAAAGTACAAGCGAAAAAACGAAATCAAAGGAAGAGGCAAAGCCAAGATTTCGAAAACGCTTACTAAAAAGTTGCTATACAACTAAAAAGTACAAGCGAAAAAACAAAATCAAAGGAAGAAGCAAAGCAAAGTTTCAAAGCGCTAGCTAAAAAAGTTGTTATCCAAAAAACAACTAAAAAAAGCATAAAAGCGGAACAAAAGTCAAAACGCGAATAAAACACCGCATAATAAAGCTAAAAAGTTACTACAAGTAGCTAAAAGCAAAAAGGTATCCAAAGCGTTCACAGAAACCATCCAAAAGCAAAAGAGCCCACAGGCCGGGCAAAAAACCAAAAATAAAAGATTACAGAGGATCAAGGTCCTTTCCGGACTCCACGTCAACAGAAGACTGCGGAGGAAACATAGAAATCGGGACTGCATCAACGGCACCGTCATCCCGGCTTGAAACCTCCACGCCAGATCCATCCCCGACCAAGGGTGATGTCGGGTCCGCAACCGGAACCTTAAGGTCGGACACCGGAACCTTGGGATCGGACACCGGAACCTCATCCTCACTGGGAGCAGGAACAATTTTTCCCTCCACAACAACGTTATCCGTACTAAATAAGCTCAGATCCAGGTCAGGAGCAAGAACCCGGACCTGAGCCTTCAAATTCTCGAACATAGCATCCATACCCTTAGCCACATGGCCCTCCAGCTCGTAAAAATCATCCTGAGCAGATTGCAACTTCTCCCTTGTCTCCACAAGCTCGGCATATATCCGAGTATAATTCTCCGTCGCCGCCTTCGCCATCTCCTCGGACGCTTTCGCTGCCGCCACAGCCGCGGTAGCTTTAGCTTTCTCCTTCTCCAAAGAGGCCTCCAGCTCTGTAATCCTAGCAGCCTTCAGCTCACTAATCTTCTCAAACTCGGACTGAGCCTTCTCAAGTCGGGAGCTGGTCGCGCCAATGGGGGATTTCTTGAACTCCCGGGCAATAGCAGCATGAAGACTGGCCATCCGAACACAACTCCGCGCCATATACTGAAAATGATGCTCCATAGACACGTCATCAGTAGAGATAAAAGTCTGAGGGAGAATATGCTGTTCAATCCAACCAAGAGCATCGAAATCCTTATCGTTAAAACCCGCAAGCTCTTGAGAGGTCTTCTGCTTCTTGGGAGGAGGACCCGAGAACGGGGGAGGAGAAGAGGTAGCAGGCCCGGAGGTCGGAGGGTCTTGATTTATAGCTCGGAACTGGGGAGTCGGAATAGTCTTCGACCGAGTCTGAACACCCACGGTAGTCTTCTGTGGAAAAGATCGAGCAGAAGCCTCAGCCTCGATATTTCGAGCGGCCACAGACTTCTTCGTCCGACGAAGGAACTTCATGGAATCCGCCTGAGAAGACATCTCTGCAGAAATATAAAGAAAAGGATTACCACAACAGAAATTCAACCAAAAACAAGCAAAACAACAATATTGAAAAAGAAGAATCTCGGAGAGGTCGGGAAACTACCTAACTCGGAACGGAGAAGGCTTGGATCCCCCAACATTTTCTTCGTATCCAAGTGAGGTGCCCGACCCCATAAACTGCTCACCACACCCACAAAAGCCTGCTCAACCTCATCTAGACTCTCAAAAGTATACTTAGCAGACACTACATTCTCCTGCCAACAAAGAGGAAAAGAAGGCTCCCCACTCTCATCCAGAAAGAAAGGTCGGACGTCTCCAGTAGCCCGGACCTTGAAATAAAAGTTCTTGAAATCATGAAAGGACTCATCATAAAGGGTACAAAACTTCCTTCCCTGGTTAGCCCTAAAAGAAACCCAAGACACCTTCCCCCCACCCGACCCCGGCTTCGTCAACACAAACAAATAGGAAAAAAGAGAAATAGAGGGAGCGACGCCCAAAAACTGACACAAAAGTTGAAACAGCTTTAAAAACGCCCAAGAATTTGGATGGAGCTGCGTAGGGGCAAGGTTACATGACCACAACACCTCGGACTCCAGGTCGGTAAAAGGAAGTCGGACACCCAGCTTAGAGAAAAAACAGTCATAAGCATAAAAGAAGAGCTTCTCGGAACTATCTAAAGGCGGGAAGCACACTCTCTCCTCGGATTCCGGGGCTACTAATTCATAATCCCTCTCAGACTCTCTATTCTCACATACGCTACAGTGCCTACGGAACCTAGCCAAATACTCAGAATCTACCACAGAAGGGACTTTTAGGGGAAGAGGGTCTACCCAACCAAGACCACTTGGAATCTTGGTCGACATCGCTTGAAGAACCTTTCGAGACATGAAACTCTTACCTACAAAGAAGAAGTACAACAGCAAGCAAAATCACATAAAGCAGACAGCGAAAACCCGTTCAGCCAAGCAAGAAACAAAAGAAAATATGGCAACCCGGAGCAAAGTACCAGAAAAACAAAAAGAGCCCCCCCCATATACAAACAAGGCAATGGCGGCGCCTCTTTTCGGGGCAACCCAGGCATAAAGAAAAAGAAACAAACAAGAGCAAAGAACAGAAAGCATATGTACACAAAGAAAAGAGACGGGAACAAACCTGGAAAAAAGAAAGAAGACGACGAGCTCCGAAGCAAGGAGAACGAAAACGGCGGCACAGAGGAAACCCCGGAAAGACGCACGGAAAGATTTGGGGAAGAAGAACAAAGAGAAAGAAGAAGCAGTGCTCGAAAAAGAGATGGCGAAAACTTAGAAAAACAGGAAGGAACAGAATAAACGAAGAAAAGGAAGGGAGCAAATAAATAATGCCTTCACAGAGCCCGAACGGAAATCAAGGAGAAACGGTAAAATGCAATAAATGCAGGAACGGCCATTTTTGAATTTTGAAAAACAACTATGCCCGAGCTCGACCTCCCAAAAAGGACGAACTCGGGCAGGGGCACTGTTCATACCCTGACCGAGCTCCCCCAACTCGGTCAATCTATGAAAGGTCCGACCTCGTCCTAAGGCCCACGCCTAGAGGTCGGACCTCGGACAACAAAGCAAGGAAGGCCCATCAAAAGGAACGCAGCCCAAAACCTAAAGGCCGAAAAGGCCTAGCAAAGGCGGTTCCACAAAGATAGGGATAAAACTCCCGAAAGATAAGATAAGATAAGAATATCTTATCCAGGGAAGATCACAGCCAACTACTATAAATACACTGGAGCACCCAGGTATGAAACACATTCCACATTCTACACATATCTGCTTGGACCCATGCTAACTTAAGCATCGGAGTGTCATTGCAGGTACAACCACCAACCGCCAACACTTCAAGCTCGGGTCCCTGACCCCCACCTCGGGCATCTCCAGACGACCGAGCTACACGTTTCAGGTAACCCCCGGAACAGTAACAGTGCCCAGTGATGTAAGATATAAGGTTCTGAGATGCCAAAAGCAATCCTAGAACTTCACATCAAACTTAAGATTCAAACTTAAAGCAATGCTAAATTTAAAACCATAATTCAAAATCATAATGAAACAGGGGTAATCTAACTTAGGGAATCGCTAACTAAACCGATACCGCTGTCCAACAACTTTCAACAGCCTAACCTCCATGCGACCCTATCGCCACCACCTGCCGAACCTCCTCAACCTTGGTGTGAAACTGATGAGAGGATATTTTATATGCTTTTTGGGGGTAATTTTATGTAGATTTTAGCATGTTTTAATTATTTTTTAATAGAATTTTATTAGTTTTCAAGAAAAAATCATATTTCTGGACTTTAATATGAGTTTGTGTGTTTTTCTATGATTTCAGGTATTTTCTGGCTGAAATTGAGGGAGCTGAGCAAAAATCTGATTTAGGCTGAAAAAGGACTGCTGATGCTGTTGGATTCTGACCTCCCTGCACTCGGAATGGATTTTTTGGCGCTACAGAAGTCCAATTGGCGCGATATCAATTGGGTTGGAAAGTAGACATTCAGGGCTTTCCAGCAATATATAATAGTCCATACTTTGTGCCAAGATAGATGACGTAAATTGGCGTTCAATGTCAGTTCCATGTTGCAATCTGGCGTTCAGCGTCAGAAACACGTCACGAACCAGAGTTGAACGCCAAAAATATGTTACAACTTGGCGTTCAACTCTAGAAATAGCCCAAGAACGTGAGAAGCTTAAGTCTCAGCCCCAGCACACACCAAGTGGGCCCTAGAAGTGGATTTCTGCACTATCCATCTTAGTTTACTCATTTTCTGTAAACCTAGATTACTAGTTTAGTATTTAAACAACTTTTAGAGATTTATTTTGTATCTCATGACATTTTTTAGATCTGAATTTTATACTCTTTGACGGAATGAATCTCTAAACTCCATTGTTGGGGGTGAGGAGCTCTACAGTGTCTCGATGAATTAATGCAATTATTTCTGTTTCCCATTCAAACATGCTTGTTCCTATCTAAGATGTTCATTCGCGCTTCATTATGAAGAAGGTGATGATCCGTGACACTCATCACCTTCCTCAATCCATGAACGTGTGCCTGACAACTACCTCCGTTCTACATCAGATTGAATGGGTATCTCTTAGATCTCTTAATCAGAATCTTTGTGGTATAAGCTAGAATTGATGGTGTCATTCATGAGAATCCGGAAAGTCTAAACCTTGTCTGTCGTATTCTGACTAGGATTCAAGGATTGAATGGCTATGACGAACTTCAAACTCGCGATTGTTGGGCGTAGTGACAGACGCAAAAGGATCAATGGATCTTATTCCGACATGATCGAGAACCAACAGATGATTAGCCGTGCTGTGACAGAGCATTTGGACCATTTTCACTGAGAGGATGGGAAGTAGCCATTGACAAAGGTGACGCCCTACATACAGCTTGCCATGGAAGGAACTTTGCACTTTTGAAAGTGAGGAAGCATTATGTTACAGGAATTCAGAAGACAAAGCATCTCCAAAACTCCAACATATTCTCCATTATTACACAATAAGTATTTATTTTATGCCCTTTGACTTTTTACAATTAAAATGAAAGAACCCTATTGGCATCCTGACTAAGAATAATACGATAACCATAGCTTGCTTCAAACCAATAATCTCCGTGGGATTCGACCCTTACTCACGTAAGGTATTACTTGGACGACCCAGTGCACTTGCTGGTTAGTTGTGCAGATTGCAAAAGTGTGATTGCAATTTTCGTGCACCAAGTTTTTGGCGCCGTTGCCGGGGATTGTTTGAGTTTGAACAACTAAAGGTTTATTTTGTTGCTTAGATTAGGAATAGAGTATTGTTGCTATAGAGTCATTAAATCTGAGTCCTTTATTTTCTTTTCAAAAATTTTCAAAATTTTTATTTTTCTTTATCAATTTTCAATTTTTTTCATGAGTTTAGTGTTTTGTTCTAAGTTTGGTGTCAATTGCATATTTTATATTTTCCTTTTAATTTTTCGAATTTGTGTTCTTCATTCTTCCTTGATCTTCAAGTTGTTCTTATTTATTTTTCTTGTTTGATCTTTAGTTTTTCTTGTTCTGTGTCTTTTCTTGTTTTTCTTGTGCTTTTCCAAAGCATTAGTCTTCCAAAAAAAAATATACCTCTTCAAAATAAGTGTTACATTTACAGCTCAATTGGCTAGAGCATTGGTTTATGTTCTTAGTAATTGGGTATCTTCTTTTTAAAATCCTTTTCAAAAATAATTTTTCTTTGATTGAATCTTGTGCCAAACTTTAAGTTTGGTGTGTTTATTGTTAATCTTTTTATAATTTTCGAAAATTTTATTGAAGTTTCCTAAAAATTTTAAGTTTGGTGTTCTTTCTTTTGTTCTTGTTGTTCTTGTGAATCTTCAAAGTGTTCTTGAGTCTTCTTTGTGTTTTGATCTTAAAATTTTATGTTTGGTGTTCCTTGGCATTTTCCCTCCAAAATTTTTGAAAACAAGGAGCATTAGATCTAAAAATTTTAAGTCTTGTGCCTTTTGTGTGTTTTTCTCTTTCATCATAAAATTTAAAATTCAAAAAAAAATATCTTTTCTAACTATTTTTAAGCTACTTTTTCGAAATTTTTTTTTATAAAAATTCAGATTTTAATTTCAAAATTTTTCAAATCTTATCCTTTTAAGATTTTAAATATATATATATATATATATTTATCTTTTTCGAAAATATCCTAACCACTTTCTCTCTCCTCACTTTTTCGAAAATCAATTTTTTTATAATAAATTAATTAAAATAAATCCAAGTCATCTCCCTTTCTCCATCATGGACCTAAGTGGAAATAAACAATCCAGAAGGACTCTGGGGTCATATGCTAACCCCACTACTACTTCATATGGGAGTAGTATATGTATACCCTCCATTGGAGTTAGTAATTTTGAGTTGAATCCTCAGCTCATTATCATGGTGCAGCAAAGTTGTCAGTATTCCGGTCTTCCACAGGAAGAACCTACAGAGTTTCTGGCACAGTTTTTACAAATCGCTGACACAGTACATGATAAGGAAGTAGATCAGGATGTCTACAGATTGTTACTGTTTCCATTTGCTGTAAAAGACCAAGCTAAGAGGTGGTTAAATAACCAACCTAAGGACAGCATAAAGACATGGAAACAGCTGTCAGAAAAATTCTTGAATCACTATTTTTCTCAAAAACGGATGACACAACTAAGGCTGAGCATCCAAGGCTTCAAACAAGGAGATAATGAATCTCTTTATGATGCTTGGGAGAGATACAGAGAGATGCTAAGAAAATGCCCCTCTGAAATGTTTTCAGAGTGGGTGCAGTTAGACATCTTCTACTATGGGCTTACAGAAAGAGCTCTATTTTTCTAGACCACTCAGCTGGTGGATCTATACACAAGAGAAAGACAATAGAAGAAGCTTAAGAGCTCATTGATACAGTTGCCAGAAATCAGCATCTGTACCTAAGCAGTGAATCTTCCATGAAAGAAGAGGCTAAAACAGTAACTGCTAAACTTAGTCCTGCAGATCAAGCTACTGAATTCAATCATCAATTAGACTTTCTAACAAAACAGTTAGCCAAATTCAAGGAGATATTACAAGAAACAAGAATGGCTAATATGAATATGGAAGTACAGTTGAAGCAAACAGAACAGCAACGATCAAAATAAATAACAGAAGAGTGCCAAGCAGTTCAATTAAGAAGTGGGAAAACATTAAATACCTCACTTCAAGATAGTAGAAAGCCAAGAAATGAGCAAACCACCCAAAATCCATCTGAGGACAGTAAGAGCCCAGAAAGGAATAATTCTGGCGCTCAAACACCAGAAAATGGGTGGGAAGCTGGCGTTGAACGCCCAACCCATGCTCAGTCCTAGCGTTCAATGCCAGAAACAAGTAAGAAGTTGGCATTGAACACCCAAAGGAAGCACAGTTCTGGCGTTCAAACGCCAGAAACAGGTAAGGAGTTGGCGTCTAACGCCACTCCAGCTTCCACCCCTGGCATTCAAATGCCAGTGGGGGATTAGATGCATACAAGTGCTGATAATAACCCTTCTAAAAAGGCGTTCCAACCCACATCTGTAGGCAATAAACCTGCAGCAACTAAGGTTGAGGAATACAAAGCCAAAATGCCTTATCCTCAAAAACTCTGCCAAGCGAAACAGGATAAGCAATTTGCCCACTTTGCAGACTATCTCAGGACTCTTGAAATAAAGATTCTATTTGCAGAGGCACTTGAGCAAATACCCTCTTATGCTAAGTTCATGAAAGAGATCTTAAGTCATAAGAACGATTGGAGGGAAACTGAAAAAGTTTACCTCACTGAAGAATGCAGTACAGTCATTCTGAAAAGCTTACCTGAGAAGCTTAAAGATCCCGAAAGCTTTATGATACCATGCACATTAGAGGGAACTTGTACCAAGCAAGCTCTATGTGATCTTGGGGCAACTATCATCCTAATACCTGTATCTACTATCAAAAAGCTTGGGTTGACTGAAGAAGTCAAACCAACCCGGATATGTCTCCAACTTGCTGATAGCTCCATTAAATACCCATCAGGCATGATTGAAGACATGATTGTCAAGGTTGGGCCATTCACCTTTCCTACTAACTTTGTGGTGCTGGAAATGGAGGAGCACAAGAGTGCAACTCTCATTCTAGGAAGACCTTTCCTAGCAACTGGCCGAACCTTTATTGACGTCCAAAAAGGGGAAGTAACCCTGAGAGTCAATGAGGATGAGTTCAAGTTGAATGATGTCAAAGCTATGCAGTATCCAGACACCCCAAATGACTACATGAGCATTGATATTATTGACTCTCTGGTAAAAGAGGTCAATATGACTGAGAGTCTCGAATCAGAGCTAGAGGACATTTTTAAAGATGTTCAGCCTGATCTAGAGGAATTAGAGAGAATAATAGAACCTCTGAAAATACCTCAGGAAGAGAAGAAACCTCCTAAATCCGAGCTCAAACTATTACCACCATCCCTGAAATATGTATTTTTGGGAGAAGGTGATACCTTCCCTGTGATCATAAGCTCTACTTTAGAGCCACAGGAAGAGGAAGCACTAATTCAAGTGTTAAGGACACACAAGACAGCTCTTGGGTGGTCCATCAGTGATCTTAAGGGCATTAGCGCAGCCAGATGCATGCATAAGATCCTATTGGAGGGTGACGCCAAGCCAGTGGTTCAACCACAAAGGTGGCTGAATCCAGCCATGAAGGAGGTGGTGCAGAAGGAGGTCACTAAATTACTAGAGGTTGGGATTATTTATCCTATTTCTGATAGCCCCTGGGTAAGCCCTGTCCAAGTCGTCCCTAAGAAGGGTGGCATGACAGTGGTCCATAATGAAAAAAATGAACTAGTTCCCACAAGGACAGTTACAGGGTGGCGTATGTGTATTGATTATAGAAGGCTCAATACATAGACCAAATGCTAGAAAGACTAGCAGGTCATGAATACTACTGCTTCCTGGATGGATATTCAGGTTATAATCAAATTGTAGTAGATCCCCAGGATCAAGAGAAAACAGCATTCACATGTCCATCTGGAGTATTTGCATACAGAAGGATGCCATTTGGTCTGTGCAATGCACCTGCAACCTTTCAAAGGTGCATGCTCTCAATTTTCTCTGATATGGTTGAAAAATTTCTAGAAGTCTTCATGGATGACTTTTCAGTATTTGGAGACTCATTCAGCTCGTGTCTTGACCATCTAGCGCTTGTTCTAAAGAGGTGCCAAGAGACTAACCTGGTTTTAAACTGGGAGAAATGTCACTTTATGGTGACTGAAGGAATTGTCCTTGGGCACAAAATTTTGAACAAGGGAATAGAGGTGGATCAAGCTAAGGTAGAGGTAATTGAAAAATTACCACCACCTGCCAATGTTAAGGCAATCAGAAGCTTTCTGGGGCATGCAGGATTTTATAGGAGGTTTATAAAGGATTTTTCAAAAATTGCCAAACCTCTAAGTAATCTGCTAGTACTGACACGCCATTTATCTTTGATAAGGAGTGTCTGTAGGCATTTGAGACTGTGAAAGCTAAATTGGTCACAGCACCAATCATCTCTGCACCAAACTGGACATTACCATTTGAGCTGATGTGTGATGCCAATGACCATGCCATTGGTGCAGTGTTGGGACAGAGGCATGACAAGCTTCTACACGTCATTTACTATGCCAGTCGTATTTTAAATGATGCACAGAAGAACTACACAACCACAGAAAAAGAGCTACTTGCAGTGGTTTACGCCATTGACAAGTTCAGATCCTATTTAGTGGGATCAAAAGTGATTGTGTACACTGACCATGCTGCTCTTAAATATCTACTCACAAAGCAGGATTCAAAACCCAGTCTCATAAGATGGGTGTTGCTTCTGCAAGAGTTTGATATAGAAATAAGAGACAGAAAAGGGACAGAGATTCAAGTAGCAGATCACCTGTCCCGAATAGAACCAGTAGAAAGGGCGTCCCTCCCTCTTACTGAGATATCTGAAAACTTTCTGGATGAGCAACTCTTTGCCATCCAGAAAGTGCCATGGTTTGCAGACATTGCAAACTACAAGGCAGTGAGATTCATACCCAAAGAGTACAGTAGGCAGCAATAAAAAAAGTTGATCACGGATGCAAAGTACTATCTTTGGGATGAACCATAATTCTTCAAGAGATGTGCAGACGGAGTAATCCGTAGATGTTCTCCTAAAGAAGAAGCACAGAAGATCCTCTGGCATTGCCATGGATCACAGTATGGAGGACATTTTGGAAGTGAGCGAACAGCCACAAGAGTCCTCCAATGTGGCTTCTACTGGCCTACTCTCTATAAAGACTCCCGAGTGTTTGTACTTAACTGTGACAGTTGCCAAAGATATGGAAATCTACCTCACAGTTATGCCATGCCTCAACAAGGGATCTTGGAGATTGAGTTGTTTGATGTATGGGGTATTGACTTCATGGGGCCTTTCCCACCATCATACTCAAACACTTACATTTTGGTGGCAGTGGATTATGTATCCAAATGGGTGGAAGCTATTGCAACACCCACTAATGACACTAAGACAGTGCTAAAATTCCTCCAGAAACACATCTTCAACAGATTTGGTACCCCTAGAGTATTAATCAGTGATGGGGGCACTCATTTCTGCAATAAACAACTTTACTCTGCTTTGGTTCGTTATGGAGTTAGCCACAGGGTAGCCACTCCATATCATCCATAGACAAATGGGCAAGCTGAAGTTTCTAACAGAGAACTTAAAAGAATTCTGGAACGGACTGTGATTAACTGTAGAAGGGATTGGGCAAGAAGCTTGGATGATGCTCTGTGGGCATACAAAACAGCATTCAAGACCCCTATAGGGACCTCTCCATACCAGCTTGTGTATGGAAAGGCATGTCACTTGCCAGTGGAACTGGAACATAAGGCCTACTGGGCTACCAGATTCCTGATGAGCGGATAATTTGTACGCTTTTTGGCATTGTTTTTAGTATGTTTTTAGTAGTTTGAGTTGAGTTTTTAGTATATTTTTATTAGTTTTTAGTTAAAATTCACTTTTCTGGACTTTACTATGAGTTTGTGTGTTTTTCTGTGATTTCAGGTATTTTCTGGCTGAAATTGAGGGACCTGAGCAAAAATCTGATTCAGAGACTGAAAAGGACTGCAGATGCTGTTGGATTCTGACCTCCCTGCACTCGAAGTGGATTTTCTGGCGCTACAGAAGCCCAATTGGCGCGCTCTCAACGGCGTTGGAAAGTAGACATCCTGGGCTTTCCAGAAATATATGATAGTCCATACTTTGCCCAAGATTTGATGGCCCAAACTGGCGTTCAAATTCACCCTCAGAATTTCCAGCGTTAAACGCCGGAACTGGCACCAAAATGGGAGTTAAACGCCCAAACTGGCACAAAAGCTGGCGTTTAACTCCAAGAAGAGTCTCTACACGAAAATGCTTCACTGCTCAGCCCAAGCACACACCAAGTGGGCCCGGAAGTGGATTTTTATGTCATTTACTCATCTCTGTACACCCTAAGCTACTAGTTCTCTATATATAGGACCTTTTACTATTGTATTAGAGAGCTTTTTGATCATGTTTTTATGATTGAACTCACTTTGGGAGGCTGGCCATTCGGCCATGCCTAGACCCTGTTCTTATGTATTTTCAACGGTGGAGTTTCTACACACCATAGATTAAGGTGTGGAGCTCTGCTGTACCTCGAGTATTAATGCAATTACTATTGTTCTTCTATTCAATTCCGCTTGTTCTTTGTCCAAGATATCACTTGTTCTTCAACTTGATGAATGTGATGATCCGTGACACTCATCATCATTGTCACCTATGAACGTGTGACTGACAACCACCTCCGTTCTACCTTAGATTGGGTGAATATCTCTTGGATTCCTGATACCCGATGCATGGTTGATCATCTGACAACCGAGTGCTCGCCTGACAAACGAGCCAGCCATTCCGTGAGATCAGAGTCTTCGTGGTATAGGCAAGAACTGATGGCGGCATTCAAGAGAATCCGGAAGGTCTAACCTTGTCTGTGGTATTCTGAGTAGGATTCAATGATTGAATGACTGTGACGTGCTTCAAACTCCTAGCAGGCGGGGCGTTAGTGACAGACGCAAAAGAATCAATGGATTCTATTCCGGCCTGACCGAGAACCGACAGATGGATAGCCATGCCGTGACAGGGTGCGTTGAACATTTCCACTGAGAGGATGGGAGGTAGCCACTGACAACGGTGAAACCCTTGCATAAGCTTGCCATGGAAAGGAGTAAGAAGGATTGGATGAAGACAGTAGGAAAGCAGAGAGACGGAAGGGAAGGCATCTTCATACGCTTATCTGAAGCTCTCACCAATGATATACATAAGTATCTCTATCTTTATCTTCATGTTTTATTCATCATCTATACCCATTTGAGTCTGCCTGACTAAGATTTACAAGGTGACCATAGCTTGCTTCATACCAACAATCTCCGTGGGATCGACCCTTACTCGCGTAAGGTTTATTACTTGGACGACCCAGTGCACTTGCTGGTTAGTTGTGCAAAGTTGTGTTTATGCCATGGTATTGAGCACCAAGTCTTGGCGCCATTACTAGGGATTGTTTGAGTTGTGAAAAGTAGTGATTACAATTTCGCACACCAAGTTTTTGGCGCCGTTGCCGGGGATTGTTTTGTGTATGGACAACTGACGGTTCATCTTGTTGCTTAGATTAGGTATTTTTCTTCAGAGTTCTTAAGAATGAATTCTAGAGTTTCATGATGATTTGTTGAAATCTGGCTGGCTGTGAAGCCATGTCTAATCTTATTGGACCGAGTTTTCAACTTATCATCACAAGAGCTTGTTGATTTCCATCAATCTTGCTATTGGAGCAATGATCTGCTAAGGCTTGGCTGGCCATTGGCCATGTCTAGTGTTTTGGACCGAAGCTTTCTTTGAAAGCTTGGCTGGCTGTGAAGCCATGTCTAATTCCTGGACCGAAGTCTTAGACTAGCATTGCAATGATTCCTGGAATCCAAATTGAGAATTCTGAAACCTTTATTTTCTATTTTCATATAATTTTCGAAAAAGCACAAAAAAAAATTACAAAATCATTAAAAAAACCAAAAATATTTTATGTTTCTTGTTTGAGTCTAGTGTCTAATTTTAAGTTTGGTGTCTTGCATGCATTGTTTATTTGATCTTGGTTCTATTTTCAAGTCAATAGTACAGGGAACTGAAGATTCAGAACATGCAGCAGAGGAATTATACAGAAAAAGCTGGGCGTTCAAAACGCCCAGTGAAGAAGGACAGACTGGCGTTTAAATGCCAGCCAGGGTACCTGGTTGGGCGTTTAACGCCCAAAAAGGTAGCATTTTGGGCGTTAAACGCCAGGATGGCACAAGAGGGAAGATTCTGTTTTCAAATCAATTTTTTTCCAAGTTTTCAAAGTTTTTCAAAATCAAATCTTTTTCAAATCAAATCTTTTCAATCAAATGTTTTCAAAATCAATTTCTTTCCTTTTTCAAAGATACTTGCTATCAATTAATGATTTGATTCAACATTTCAAGTATGTTGCCTTTTCTGTTGAGAAAGGTTTAATGTTTGAATCATATCTTTTCTTGTTAGGCAAGTCATTAATTTTTAAAATCAAATCTTTTTAAATTGTTTTCAAATCATATCTTTTCAATCATATCCTTTTAAAACCATAACTTTTCAATCAAATCTTTTTAATCACATCTTTTTCAAAATAGTTTTTAATCATATCTTTTTGATTTCTAAATTCAAAATCTTTTTCAAAAATCACTTGATCTCTTTCTCACTCTTGATTTTCGAAAATCAAATTAAAGTTTTTCAAAATGTTTTTAAAATGTTTTTAATTAATTTTCGAAAATTTCTTCCCCTCTTCTCACATCCTTCTATTTATGGAGTACCACTCTTCTTCAATGCACAATTCGAACTCTATCTTATTAAGTTCGAATTCTCTACTTCTTCCTTCTAATTTTCTGTTCTTCTGACACCTCAAGGAATCTCTATACTGTGACATAGAGGATTCCATATTTTCTTGTTCTCTTCTCCTTCATATGAGCAGGAACAAAGACAAAGGCATTCTTGTTGAAGCTGACCCTGAACCTGAAAGGACCTTGAAGCGAAAGCTAAGAGAAGCTAAGGCACAACTCTCTGTAGAGGACCTAACAGAAATCTTCAAAGAAGAAGAACCCATGGCAGCCGAAAATAACAACAATGCAAACAATGCAAGGAAGGTGCTGGGTGACTTTACTGCACCTACTCCCGACTTCTATGGGAGAAGCATCTCTATCCCTGCCATTGGAGCAAACAACTTTGAGCTTAAGCCTCAATTAGTTTCTCTAATGCAACAGAATTGCAAGTTCCATGGACTTCCATTGGAAGATCCTCATAAGTTCTTAGCTGAATTCTTGCAAATCTGTGACACTGTCAAGACTAATGGGGTTGACCCTGAGGTCTACAGACTTATGCTATTCCCTTTTGCTGTAAGAGACAGAGCTAGGACATGGTTGGACTCACAACCTAAAGAAAGCCTGGACTCATGGGAAAAGCTAGTCAATGCCTTCTTGGCAAAGTTCTTTCCACCTAAAAAATTGAGTAAGCTTAGAGTGGAAGTCCAAACCTTCAGACAGAAGGATGGAGAATCCCTCTATGAAGCTTGGGAAAGATACAAACAATTGATCAGAAAATGTCCTTCTGACATGCTTTCTGAATGGAGCATCATAGGTATTTTCTATGATGGTCTCTCTGAACTATCCAAGATGTCTTTGGATAGCTCTGCTGGAGGATCTCTTCATCTGAAGAAGACGCCTACAGAAGCTCAAGAGCTAATTGAAATGGTTGCAAATAACCAATTCATGTACACTTCTGAAAGGAATCCTGTGAACAATGGGACAAGTCAGAAGAAAGGAGTTCTTGAGATTGATACTCAACAAGTCAATTTGATTTCTCAAAGTCTGTCTGGAATGCAAAATGCACCAAGCAGTACTAAGGATGCTTCATCTGAAGAAGAAGCTTATGATCCTGAGAACCCTTCAATGGAAGAGGTGAATTACCTAGGAGAACCCTATGGAAACACCTATAATTCTTCATGGAGAAATCATCCAAATTTCTCATGGAAGAATCAAGAGAGACCTCAACAAGGTTTCAATAATAATAATGGTGGAAGAAACAGGTTTAGCAATGGCAAGCCTTTTCCATCATCTTCTCAGCAACAGACAGAGAATTCTAAGCAGAACCCCTCTGACTTAGCAACCATGGTCTCTGATCTAATCAAAACCACTCAAAGTTTCATGACTGAAACAAGGTCCTCTGATGCCAAGGCATCTTAGGCTATTTTCACTAGCATTTTTCTGTTAGTTTTAGTTGTTTTATGCATTTTCTTGAGCTTAAAGTAACCAAGAATGGTTAAATGAATAACAAAGCAATGAACCATCCAAACAGTATGATTTTGATGCAAATTCCATGAGTTTTTAGTTATATTACTTGAATGCTATGAATGGAAGATTTCTCATGAAATTTTGCAAGACTTTGATGCAGTTGTTTGGATGATTTCAGGGAAGAAGAGGCTAGGCAAGGAAGCAACAAAATCAATAAAGGAAGCTTGAATATCACATGTGGAGTTTAAGTTCCAGTTTAAGCTTAAACTGGAACTTAAACTGCCAAGCCATATAATCATGAAAGCTGAGGAAAAGCTGAAAATGGCGTTTAACCTCCAGTTTAACCTTAAACTGGAAGTTAAACGCCAGAAATGAGAAATGCACCAGGGAGCCATTTCCACGTTTAAGCTCCAGTTTAACCTTAAACTGGAGCTTAAACGTGTTCGACCAAAATTCTCCTCCAGGGTTGCTTTCTTCATTTCCACGTTTAAGCTTCAGTTTAACCTTAAACTGAAGCTTAAACGTGTTCGACCAAATTCTCCTCCAGGGTTGCTTTCTTCATTTCCACGTTTAAGCTTCAGTTTAACCTTAAACTGAAGCTTAAACGTGTTCGACCATTCCACACTCCAGGGTTGCTTTCTTCCATTTCCACGTTTAAGCTTCAGTTTAACCTTAAACTGAAGCTTAAACGTGCTTGAGTTATACCACCTCCAGGAGTGTCCAACGTTTAAGTTCCAGTTTAAGCTTAAACTGGAACTTAAACGTGCTTCCACAAATGGCATCACTGGAAGTGTCTGGCATTTAAGTTGCAGTTTAAGCTTAAACTGCAACTTAAACGCCACTATTTGAAAAGGTTTCTGGGCCAAAGATATTGCAGTTTAAGTTAGCATTTGAGCACAAACATTAACTTAAACGTACTCTGGTATGAAACCTAATTGAATATCATGGTTTATGGGATTGGGCCTGAAGAATTGATGAGTTTGGAATTTCAATTTGTTGAGTCATGTGTCATTACTTGATTATCACTAAGTTGGCTCAATGAATGTTACAGAATTGGATCAGCAGCCTCATCAGGATTATGGATCATAAACCCAAAGCAAAAGGAAATCAGGGAAAGGCCTCAAAGCCCAAGAAACACAACAGAAGCTCAATTTAGAAAGTGTATAAATAGGATAGAATTTAAGTAAGTTAGGAACTTTGGATCATTTTTCTAGTTTCATACTTTTTGTAATTGAATTCAGAGCTATGACTCACTAAACCCCCTTTCATTGGGTTAGGGAGCTCTATTGTAATTCAATGAATCAATAATAGTTTTTATCTTCTTCTTCAATCTTTTCTCTTGAATTTTTGTTAGAAAGCTTCTCGATCTAATTCCATTGGTTAGTTGTCTTGGGAAAGAAACTATCCATAATTGGAATCCTTCGGAACCTTGGGAAAGGAATGGAGGATTCATGCTAGAGAAGCTTTCTCACAGTGAATTGGATTGGGGTTTGGATGGATATTGTGACATGTAATCCTACCAAATTGTGGTTCATGAAACTGTGTGGTATAATCAGTGATCGAGCGTCATCTCTTCTTATGAACATTTAAACCAAGGGATTGGGAATTTGTTTATTTTTAGAGAGAATTGGTGAGCCAAGGGATTGGGATCCAATCATATAAGATTGCCAAGCAAAATTCAATGAATGCATTGGTTGAGGAAGGGATAAAAATGTTTTGATTCGGAGATCTCAATATCTCCTGAAACCCAATGAATTCCCCATTTCTGATCTACCACTTTCTCTTTACATTCTGCAATTAAATTCATGCAATCACCCCGATCCCTTTTTAATTTCAGCAATTTAGCTTCTCGATCTTTAATTCATGCAATTTAAGATTCCGCAATTTCAATTTCTTGCCATTTACGTTTCCCGCCAATTTTACATTCCGCAATTCTCATCTAAATCTTGATTCCGCTCAACTAGAACACACTTCTAATCCAAATTGCTCACTCAACCAATCCTTGTGGGATTCGACCTCACTCTATTGTGAGTTTTTACTTGACGATAACCGGTGCACTTGCCGGAAGGAATATTTGCCGATCGTGCAATTTCCTAAAATCGTAGCATCAAGTTTATGGCGCCGTTGCCGGGGATTGGTTTTCGATTGACAATTCTCAAATTGGAAGTTAACTAGATTGAGCATTTTTCTTGTTTTGTTAATTCAGTTCAAGTTACTTGTTGAATTTTAATTTCTGCACTCTGTTACTTGCTTTCTTTCTTTATGCCTTTAAATTCAAGCAACTAACTCACTGACTCACTAACTATTTGAATTAATTCCTCAACTGCTCTAACCATACTCTTCCATTAACCAAGAGTATTTCACTTGTTTGTTGCTTGTGCTGTGTTCTTGTATGACAGGTAGGAGAGGAGAGACATCAACTCCTCCATATACCGAACCAGAGAGGACCCTTCATAAACTTAGAAGGGAAGCAAGAGGGAAGAGATTACTGGGAGAAGAAGAATCTGAAGGAGAATCTGAGGACAATTTTGAGGAAGCTCTAGATCTCAACATGGATAGAGAAGTTCACAACCATGAGAGAGCTGATGGAAACAATGCCATTCCCGAGAGGAGGGTTCTTGGTTTATACATAAACCCAACCTCTGGGAATGGTGGTAGCAGCATTCAGAAACCACCCATTCAGGCCAACAATTTTGAACTCAAACCACAGCTAATATCACTGGTGGAGAATCATTGTTCATTTGGTGGGAGTGCTAATGAAGATCCAAACCAACATCTCACAAAATTCCTGAGAATTTGCGACACTGTGAAGTCCAATGGAGTCCAGAAAGATGCCTATAAACTGCTCTTGTTCCCATTTTCACTTAAGGACAAGGCAGCTAAGTGGCTGGAATCATTCCCAAGGGGGAGCCTAACAACCTGGGATGAGGTGGAAAGCAAGTTTCTGGCACGTTTCTACCCCCCACAAAAGGTCAATAGGCTTCGATCTGAGGTTCAGACTTTTAGACAACAAGATGGTAAAACTCTCTACGAGGCATGGGAGAGGTTCAAGGATTTGACAAGGAAATGCCCACCAGACATGTTCCATGACTGGGTGCAATTGCTTATTTTCTATTATGGACTTTCTTATGAATCAAGGAAGGCTGTAGACCATTCATCAGGAGGTTCATTAAACAGGAAAAAGACAGTGGAAGAAGCCATTGAAGTGATTGAGACAGTGGCTGAGAATGAGTACTACTATGCTTCAGAGAGACACAACACTAAGGGAGTCATGGAGCTGAACCATGTTGATAAAATTCTAGCCCAAAACAAGGTGTTTGCCAAGCAACTAGCAGAGCTCACCAGGAAATTAGAAACAAATCAAGTGGCTGCAATACACACACAAGATCAAGAGGAGGTAAGCACTGAAGGAGGTGATTGGGAAGAGGCCAACTATGTGGGAAATCAACAAAGGCAACCATATGATCCACATTCCAACACTTATAACCCAGGCTGGAAAAACCACCCAAACTTTGGGTGGGGAAACCAGCAAACCCAACCACAAAACCACAAACCTTACAACCCCAACCAACATAACAATTCCACATACCAAAACTCCAACCAAAGATCATACCAAGCCACACAAAACACTTACTCCCAACCACCATATCATGGCCAAAATAATCAACCTGCCCAACCTAATCCGAACCAACAATTTCAAGATCAATTAAACAGGATAGAAGGAATGCTTGCAAACATGGGTCAGGACATAAGTGAGTTGAAAAGCTTTAGGGATGATGTGAGATCTACCTTAAGGAACCATGGTGAAAAACTCAAGAGGATGGAGTCTCGAGTAGGAGAGCTATCTCAACAGGCCCCCAAGTCAACTGCAGTGTTCCCTAGTGACACAGAAAAGAATCCTAAAGGGGAACAAAAGGGAGTGAGATGGGAAGAATGCAAGGCCATCACCATATTGAAGGAAGTCTCAGAAGAAGAAGGAATCAGACCCTCAGAACAGGAGCCAGAAATCTTGAAGGAAGGTGTAGAAGAAGCTAAGCAGGAAAGTGAAACTGAGCAAGCCAAGGAACTGCAAAATAAAGGCATGCTGGAAACATACCAACCAAAAGCACCATTTCCTCAGAGGTTAGGAGGAGGTGAAAAAGGGAAAACATATTCAAGGTTTTTAGAGACATTTAAGTCTCTCCATATCAATATTCCCTTTCTTGAGATTCTCCAGCAGATGCCTACACATATCAAGTATTTGAAGGAATTGCTGAGCAAGAAAAGAGTTTTGAAGGGAGGACAAACTGTAATAATGAATAAAGAATGCAGTGCCCTCATCAAGAAGGACATAGTCTCTAAGAAAACAGACCCAGGAAGTTTTCATATCCCCTGCATTATAGGGGAAACAAAAATTGATAGAGGATTCTGTGATCTAGGAGCTAGCATAAATGTGATGCCTCTGACTCTTATGAAGAGGCTACAACTGAATGAGGTGAGATCCACTGATGTAATCATACAACTGGCTGACAAAACTCAGTAGCAAGCTGAAGGGGTAGTTGAGAATGTGCTGGTGAAAGTGGAAAATTATTTCTTCCCCACAGACTTTGTCATTTTGGACATGGAGGAAAGCTACCTACACCCTATCATTCTGGGAAGGCCATTTCTAGCCACTGCTAGAGCGCTCATAGATGTAGAACAAGGAGAGCTAATTTTGAGAATACATGATGAACAGCTCATTTTCCATGTTTTCAAACCTGCATCTGAGCCTGAACCAGAACCTGAAAAGCCTAAGGATGATAGTAGCCATCTGTGTTTGGAGGAAAGCAACCCAGCAGCTGAAACTCTGAAACAGTCCTTGGAAGGCAAACAAGAATTGCAAGAGTTAAAGCCACAAGAATCAATAGAAACAGCTCAGAAGGATCCTCCTGGCATAAGGGTCAATGAAGAAATCCTCAAGAGAGAGGGAAGAATTGTAAAGAAATTGCCAAGAGGGTGGAGAAACAAGAAAATTCCCACTGAAGGTTTCTCTCCGGGAGATAAAGTGATATCAAGTCATTATCTGCCAATCCCACCTGGCCTCAAAACCATTCCTTCCCAGCTCCCTCAAGTGTTCACAATCAGGAAAGTTCTTTCTATGGAACATTTGGAAATTATGAAGGAATCAAATGGGGACGTTTTCATAGTGAGAGGAGAGGACATCAAGCACTACAATCCACCCTAACAAGGGACAACCGTCAAGCTAATGACGTTAAAGAAGCGCTTGTTGGGAGGCAACCCAACCTGAGGTAATACTCCTTTGCTGTTTCTTTTATTTGTTTCAATAAAAAGGTGAAGTAGTTTCTGTGCATTGCAAAGAATTAAGTTTGGTGTTTCACACCAAACAATGAATTCGTGGATCAATAATTCAAAGGGGAATGTGTGACTCTAAGTTTGGTGTTCCACCATACAGATCAACTGAACACAACAACCTTTGAATTATATGAAAGGAACAACCATTCTAAGCAATCACAGAAATGCTTAAAATCCTTAGCAGCAACTTCATTCCAAGGAGAATTCAAGGATTCAAAGAGCAGAGGAGTAAGTAGGAGACTAAGTTTGGTGTTCACACACCAACTTAAGACTCAGACACTTGCCCATACATAGTTGAGCTAACCATTCAAGTGCTTGAGAAGCAAGCAACTTCATCACTCTTTGCAGGAAAGGAAACAAGGATCTTAGAAAGAACATGAAGCAACAACTAGGAGAAGAAGGAGAAATCAAATTGTTTCCTGGCAACAAAGAGAAAACAAGAAATTTCACAAGGTGGTGTTGTTCCTTGACCATTCTTTAAAAGGCAAACAAAAGCATGCTTGTTCTGGTTTAAACTGTAATTGTTGAATCTTTCTGGAATGTGAAGTTTTTAGTATGAGTGTTGGTTTACTGCTTTGAATAAAGTGAATGCCTAGATGTTTGGATATAACTTCACCTTCTTAAACAAATGCTTGCCATGCTTGTTCTGTTTCCAAAAATAAAAGAAAAGTTTGAACAACAGTAACTTGGCTCAATTAGTGACAAATCAAGTAGAATTAAGTGGTGGTATGCATGCTTGATTGTTTAGTCAGATCACTGGAAATTGAGTGTAGAATTATCATTTTTGTGTAGAAGTTTGAATACTGTCTATGGATCTTGATGAATAAATGTCTTTGGCCATGAAAAAGAAAGAAAAAGAAGAAGAAAAAGCCACTGAAAAAGGGCAACCAAAAAGCAAAAAAATTGAGAAAATAAGCTAGGCACCAATGGTTTAAACTTCTGAGACAAATGCCTGTGGTGTTTATGTATTAAGGATATGCTTGGATGAATAGGTTCTGAGGAGTGTTTCAACACTTGGTAACTTAGGTTAACTAACCCGGGATTATCAACCAAAAGTCCATTATCAAGAGCAACCTAAATACAAAACATTTAGTCACACAAAGAGGTGCTAGGCACCAATGTCTCAAGAAGAAATGTGAACTAAAATGCCTGTAGTGGATATGTGTAGTGCACTGATAAGAAAAAGAAAATGCCAAAGGCTTGTGCAACACATGACACTGAGCAAACAAGGAGCAAAGGAGCTCTAAGAAAAAGAAAAACAAAGGAGGGAAAAGTGCCAAGGACATAAGAATAACAAGAGGCCATAGCAGTGTTTGATGGATGCAATGAAAAAGTGATAATCTTACCTGATAAGAATGAAAAAGTGATGCTGCAACTTTCTGCATAAAACCCTTCTGATGAACTTCAAATGCTTGCTAATATAGCCAATGTAATTGCTTTCTGTTTCATACTTTCTTCTCAAATAACTCAGGACTTGCTTAGGGACAAGCAAGTATTAAGTTTGGTGTTGTGATGCCAAGGCATCTTAGGCTAGTTTCACTAGCATTTTTCTGTTAGTTTTAGTTGTTTTATGCATTTTCTTGAGCTTAAAGTAACCAAGAATGGTTAAATGAATAACAAAGCAATGAACCATCCAAACAGTATGATTTTGATGCAAATTCCATGAGTTTTTAGTTATATTACTTGAATGCTATGAATGGAAGATTTCTCATGAAATTTTGCAAGACTTTGATGCAGTTGTTTGGATGATTTCAGGGAAGAAGAGGCTAGGCAAGGAAGCAACAAAATCAATAAAGGAAGCTTGAATATCACATGTGGAGTTTAAGTTCCAGTTTAAGCTTAAACTGGAACTTAAACTGCCAAGCCATATAATGCTGGGAACTATCAGTGGCGTTTAAGCTCCAGTTTAAGCTTAAACTGGAGCTTAAACGCCAAAATCATGAAAGCTGAGGAAAAGCTGAAAGTGGCGTTTAACCTCCAGTTTAACCTTAAACTGGAAGTTAAACGCCAGAAATGAGAAATGCACCAGGGAGCCATTTCCACGTTTAAGCTCCAGTTTAACCTTAAACTGGAGCTTAAACGTGTTTGACCAAAATTCTCCTCCAGGGTTGCTTTCTTCATTTCCACGTTTAAGCTTCAGTTTAACCTTAAACTGAAGCTTAAACGTGTTCGACCAAATTCTCCTCCAGGGTTGCTTTCTTCATTTCCACGTTTAAGCTTCAGTTTAACCTTAAACTGAAGCTTAAACGTGTTCGACCATTCCACACTCCAGGGTTGCTTTCTTCCATTTCCACGTTTAAGCTTCAGTTTAACCTTAAACTGAAGCTTAAACGTGCTTGAGTTATACCACCTCCAGGAGTGTCCAACGTTTAAGTTCCAGTTTAAGCTTAAACTGGAACTTAAACGTGCTTCCACAAAAGGCATCACTGGAAGTGTCTGGCGTTTAAGTTGCAGTTTAAGCTTAAACTGCAACTTAAACGCCACTATTTGAAAAGGTTTCTGGGCCAAAGATATTGCAGTTTAAGTTAGCATTTGAGCACAAACATTAACTTAAACGTACTCTGGTATGAAACCTAATTGAATATCATGGTTTATGGGATTGGGCCTGAAGAATTGATGAGTCTGGAATTTCAATTTGTTGAGTCATGTGTCATTACTTGATTATCACTAAGTTGGCTCAATGAATGTTACAGAATTGGATCAGCAGCCTCATCAGGATTATGGATCATAAACCCAAAGCAAAAGGAAATCAGGGAAAGGCCTCAAAGCCCAAGAAACACAACAGAAGCTCAATTTAGAAAGTGTATAAATAGGATAGAATTTAAGTTAGTTAGGAACTTTGGATCATTTTTCTAGTTTTCATACTTTTTGTAATTGAATTCAGAGCTATGACTCACTAAACCCCCTTTCATTGGGTTAGGGAGCTCTATTGTAATTCAATGAATCAATAATAGTTTTTATCTTCTTCTTCAATCTTTTCTCTTGAATTTTTGTTAGAAAGCTTCTCGATCTAATTCCATTGGTTAGTTGTCTTGGGAAAGAAACTATCCATAATTGGAATCCTTCGGAACCTTGGGAAAGGAATGGAGGATTCATGCTAGAGATGCTTTCTCACAGTGAATTGGATTGGGGTTTGGATGGATACTGTGACATATAATCCTACCAAATTGTGGTTCATGAAACTGTGTGGTATAATCAGTGATCGAGCGTCATCTCTTCTTATGAACATTTAAACCAAGGGATTGGGAATTTGTTTGTTTTTAGAGAGAATTGGTGAGCCAAGGGATTGGGATCCAATCATATAAGATTGCCAAGCAAAATTCAATGAATGCATTGGTTGAGGAAGGGATAAAAATGTTTTAATTCGGAGATCTCAATATCTCCTGAAACCCAATGAATTCCCCATTTCTGATCTACCACTTTCTCTTTACATTCTGCAATTAAATTCATGCAATCACCCTGATCCCTTTTTAATTTCAGCAATTTAGCTTCTCGCTCTTTAATTCATGCAATTTAAGATTCCGCAATTTCAATTTCTTGCCATTTACGTTTCCCGCCAATTTTACATTCAGCAATTCTCATCTAAATCTTGATTCCGCTCAACTAGAACACACTTCTAATCCGAATTGCTCACTCCACCAATCCTTGTGGGATTCGACCTCACTCTATTGTGAGTTTTTACTTGACGATAACCGGTGCACTTGCCGGAAGGAATTTTTACCGATCGTGCAATTTCCTAAAATCGTAGCATCATCCTCCATTAGGAATTTGGAGGCACAAGTGGGACAGCTGAGCAAGAAAGTTACTGAACTCCCTCCAAGTACTCTTCCAAGCAATACAGAAGAAAATCCAAAAGGAGAGTGCAAGGCCATCAACATGGCCGAATTTGGAGAGGAAGGAGAGAAAGTGAACGCCACTGAGGAAGACCTCAATGGGCGTGCACTGACCTCCACTGAGTTCCCCAATGAGGAACCATGGGAATCTGAGGCTCAAAATGAGACCATAGAGATTCCATTGGACTTACTTCTGCCTTTCATGAGCTCTGATGAGTATTCTTCCTCTGAAGAGGATGAGTATGTCACTGAAGAGCAAGTTGCTAAATACCTTGGAGCAATCATGAAGCTAAATGACAAGTTATTTGGAAATGAGACTTGGGAGGATGAACCCCCTTTGCTCACCAAAGAACTGGATGACTTGTCTAGGCAGAAATTACCTCAAAAGAGACAAGATCCTGGGAAGTTTTCCATACCTTGTACCATAGGCACCATGACCTTCAAGAAGGCTCTGTGTGACTTAGGGTCAAGTGTAAACCTCATGCCTCTCTCTGTAATGGAGAAGCTAGGGATCTTTGAGGTGCAAGCTGTAAAAATCTCACTAGAGATGGCAGACAACTCAAGAAAACAAGCTCATGGACTTGTAGAGGATGTTTTGGTAAAGATTGAAGACCATTACATCCCTACTGATTTCATAGTCCTAGAGAATGGGAAGTGCATGGATGAATCTATCATTCTTGGCAGACCCTTCCTAGCCACAGCAAAGGCTGTGATTGATGTTGATGGAGGTGAACAGATCATTCAAGTGAATGAAGAATCCTTTGTGTTTAAGGCTCAAGGATATCCCTCTGTCACCATGGAGAGGAAGCATGAAGAGCTTCTCTCAAATCAGAGTGAAGCAGAGCCCCCACAGTCAAACTCTAAGTTTGGTGTTGGGAGGCCACAACCAAACTCTAAGTTTGGTGTTGAACCCCCACATTCAAACTCTAAGTTTGGTGTTGGGAGGTTCCAACATTGCTCTGAGTATCTGTGAGGCTCCATGAGAGCCCTCTGTCAAGCTACTGACATTAAAGAAGCGCTTGTTGGGAGGCAAGCCAATGTTATATTTTATCTATTTTCTTTTGTTATTTTATTTTATTTTGTAGGTTGATGATCATGAGAAGTCACAAAATCAATTGAAAAAGCAAAAACAGAATGAAAAACAGGAAGAAAAATAGCACACCCTGGAGGAAGAACTTACTGGCGTTTAAACGCCAGTAAGGCTAGCAGGTGGGCGTTTAACGCCCAGTCTGGCACCATTCTGGGCGTTTAACGCCAGAAAGGGGGCACCAGACTGGCGTTAAACGCCAGGAAAGGGCAAGAACCTGGCGTTAAACGCCAGAAATGGGCACCAGCCCGGCGTTTAACGCCAGAATTGGCTCAAAACGTGAATTTGCATGCCATTTGGTGCAGGGATGACTTTTCCTTGACACCTCAGGATCTGTGGACCCCACAGGATCCCCACCAACCCCACCACTCTCTCTCTTCTTCACCCATTCACCAATCACCTCAACACCTCTTCCCCAAAAACCCTTCACCTATCAAATCCCATCTTTCTCTTCACCACTCACATCCATCCTTCATAAAACCCCACCTACCTCACCATTCAAATTTAAACCACTTTTCCTCCCAAACCCACCCATACATGACCGAACCATGAGCCCCCCCTCTCCTATATAAACCCTTCTTCACCCCTTCATTTTCACACAACCTAAACACCACTTCTCCCCCTCTTTGGCCGAACACAAAGCCACTCCCTTCTTCCTCATTTCTTCTTCTTCTACTCTCTTCTTTCTTCTTTTGCTCGAGGACGAGCAAACCTTTTAAGTTTGGAGTGGTAAAAGCATTGCTTTTTGTTTTTCCATAACCATTTATGGCATCTAAGGCAGAAGAAACCTCTAGAAAGAGGAAAGGGAAGGCAAAAGCTTCCACCTCCGAGTCATGGGAGATGGAGAGATTCATCTCAAGGGTGCATCAAGACCACTTCTATGAAGTTGTGGCCTTGAAGAAGGTGATCCCCGAGGTCCCTTTTTCACTCAAAAAGAGTGAATATCCGGAGATCCGACATGAGATCCGAAGAAGAGGTTGGGAAGTTCTTACCAACCCCATTCAACAAGTCAGAATCTTAATGGTTCAAGAGTTCTATGCCAATGCATGGATCACCAAGGGCCATGACCAAAGTGTGAACCCGAACCCAAAGAATTGGCTTACTATGGTTCGGGGGAAATACTTGGATTTTAGTCCGGAAAATGTGAGGTTGGCATTCAACTTGCCTATGATGCAAGGAGATGAACATCCTTACACAAGAAGGGTCAACTTTGATCAAAGTTTGGACCAAGTCCTCACTGACATTTGTGAAGAGGGCGCCCAATGGAAGAGAGATTCAAGAGGGAAGCTGGTTCAATTGAAAAGGCATGACCTCAAGCCCGTGGCTAGAGGATGGTTGGAGTTTATCCAACGCTCAATCATTCCCACTAGCAACCGGTCCGAAGTTACTCTAGACCAGGCCATCATGATTCATAGCATCATGATTGGAGAAGAAGTGGAAGTTCATGAGGTTATAGCCCAAGAACTCTATAAGGTGGCGGACAAGTCCTCTACCTTGGCAAGGTTAGCCTTTCCTCATCTCATTTGTCACCTCTGTTATTCAGTGAGAGTTGACATAGAGGGAGACATCCCCATTGATGAGGACAAGCCCATCATTAAGAAAAAGATGGAGCAAACAAGAGACCCCTCTCATCATGAGATCTCTGAGATACCTCAAGGGATGCACTTTCCTCCACAAGACTATTGGGAGCAACTAAACACCTCCCTAGGAGAATTGAGTTCCAACATGAGACAACTAAGGGTGGAGCACCAAGAACATTCCATCCTCCTCCATGAAATTAGAGAAGATCAAAGAATCATGAGAGAGGAGCAACAAAGACAAGGAAGAGACATTGAGGAGCTCAAGCACTCCATAAGACCTTCAAGAGGAAGAACAAGCCGCCATCACTAAGGTGGACCCGTTCTTTAATCTCCTTGTTCTTCATTTTCTTGTTTTTCGAATTTTAGTGCTTATGTTTATCTATGTTTGTGTCTTATGATCATTAGTATCTTAGTGTCTATGCCTTAAAGTTATGAATGTCCTATGAATCCATCACCTTTCTTAAATAAACATTGTTCTTAATTGAAAAAGATAAGAATTGCATGAATTTTGAATTTTATAACAGTTTAATTATTTTGATGTGGTGGCAACACTTTTGTTCTCTAAATGTATGCTTAAACAGTGCATATGTCTTTTGAATTTGTGGTTCATGAATGTTGGCTCTTGAAAGAATGATGAAAAAGGAGACATGTTACTGAGGATCTGAAAAATCATAAAAATGATTCTTGAAGCAAGAAAAAGCAGTGAATACAAAAAAAAGGCGAAAAAAAAAACGAAAAAGAAAGAGAAAAAGAAAGAAAAAAGAAAGAAATAAAGTTGTGATCCAAGGCAAAAAGAGTGTGCTTAAGAACCCTGGACACCTCTAGTTGGGGACTCTAGCAAAGCTGAGTCACAATCTGAAAAGGTTCACCCAATTATGTGTCTGTGGCATGTATGTATCCGGTGGTAATACTGGAAGACAGAGTGCTTTGGGCCACGGCCAAGACTCAATAAGTAGCTGTGTTCAAGAATCATCATACTTAACTAGGAGAATCAATGACACTATCTGGATTCTGAGTTCCTAAAGAAGCCAATCATTCTGAATTTCAAAGGATAGAGTGAGATGCCAAAACTATTCAGAGGCAAAAAGCTAAAAGCCCCGCTCATCTAATTAATACTGATCTTCATAGATGTTTTTGGAATTCATTGCATATTCTCTTCTTTTTATCTTATTTGATCTTCAGTTGCTTGAGGACAAGCAACAATTTAAGTTTGGTGTTGTGATGAACGGATAATTTGTACGCTTTTTGGCATTGTTTTTAGTATGTTTTTAGTAGTTTGAGTTGAGTTTTTAGTATATTTTTATTAGTTTTTAGTTAAAATTCACTTTTCTGGACTTTACTATGAGTTTGTGTGTTTTTCTGTGATTTCAGGTATTTTTTGGCTAAAATTGAGGGACCTGAGCAAAAATCTGATTCAGAGACTGAAAAGGACTGCAGATGCTGTTGGATTTTGACCTCCCTGTACTCGAAGTGGATTTTCTGGAGCTACAGAAGCCCAATTGGCGCGCTCTCAACGGCGTTGGAAAGTAGACATCCTGGGCTTTCCAGCAATATATGATAGTCCATACTTTGCCCAAGATTTGATGGCCCAAACCTGCGTTCAAAGTCACCCTCAGAATTTCCAGCGTTAAACGCCGGAACTGGCACCAAAATGGGAGTTAAACGCCCAAACTGGCACAAAAGCTGGCGTTTAACTCCAAGAAGAGTCTCTACACGAAAATACTTCATTGCTCAGCCCAAGCACACACCAAGTGGGCCCGGAAGTGGATTTTTATGTCATTTACTCATCTCTGTACACCCTAGGCTACTTTTTCTCTATATATAGGACCTTTTACTATTGTATTAGAGAGCTTTTTGATCATGCTTTTATGATGGAACTCACTTTGGGAGGCTGGCCATTCGGCCATGCCTAGACCTTGTTCTTATGTATTTTCAACGGTGGAGTTTCTACACACCATAGATTAAGGTGTGGAGCTCTGCTGTACCTCGAGTATTAATGCAATTACTATTGTTCTTCTATTCAATTCCGCTTGTTCTTTGTCCAAGATATCACTTGTTCTTCAACTTGATGAATGTGATGATCCGTGACACTCATCATCATTCTCACCTATGAACGTGTGACTGACAACCACCTCCGTTCTACCTTAGATTGGGTGAATATCTCTTGGATTCCTGATACACGATGCATGGTTGATCGCCTGACAACCGAGTGCTCGCCTGACAAACGAGCCAGCCATTCCGTGAGATCAGAGTCTTCGTGGTATAGGCAAGAACTGATGGCGGCATTCAAGAGAATCCGGAAGGTCTAACCTTGTCTGTGGTATTCTGAGTAGGATTCAATGATTGAATGACTGTGACGTGCTTCAAACTCCTAGCAGGCGGGGCGTTAGTGACAGACGCAAAAGAATCAATGGATTCTATTCCGGCCTGACCGAGAACCGACAGATGGATAGCCGTGCCGTGACAGGGTGCGTTGAACATTTCCACTGAGAGGATGGGAGGTAGCCACTGACAACGGTGAAACCCTTGCATAAGCTTGCCATGGAAAGGAGTAAGAAGGATTGGATGAAGACAGTAGGAAAGCAGAGAGACGGAAGGGAAGGCATCTTCATACGCTTATCTGAAGCTCTCACCAATGATATACATAAGTATCTCTATCTTTATCTTCATGTTTTATTCATCATCTATACCCATTTGAGTCTGCCTGACTAAGATTTACAAGGTGACCATAGCTTGCTTCATACCAACAATCTCCGTGGGATCGACCCTTACTCGCGTAAGGTTTATTACTTGGACGACCCAGTGCACTTGCTGGTTAGTTGTGCAAAGTTGTGTTTATGCCATGGTATTGAGCACCAAGTCTTGGCGCCATTACTAGGGATTATTTGAGTTGTGAAAAGTAGTGATCACAATTTCGCACACCAATTCCTAAACCTTGATGCCATGTTAGCTGGAGAAAAATAATTGCTTCAGTTAAATGAGCTAGAGGAATTTAGACTCAATGCTTTCGAGAATGCAAAAATTTACAAAGAGAAAGCAAAAAGATAGCATGATAAGAAACTGTCATCCAGAGTCTTTGAGCCAGGGCAGAAAGTTCTGCTATTTAATTTTAAGCTTAGATTATTCCCCGGGAAATTGAAATCCCGGTGGAGAAGACCATATGTGATTACAAGTGTGTCACCATATGGATACGTAGAGCTTCAGATTAATGAGTCTAACAAAAAGTTCATTGTTAATGGACAGAGAGTTAAACATTATCACGAAAGCAATTTTGAGCAAGAATGCTCAAAACTAAGACTTGATTAAAGCTCAGTAATAGTCCAGCTAAAGACAATAAAGAAGCGCTTGCTGGGAGGCAACCCAGTCATTTACAAAGTTTATTTGTTAATTAATTAATTTTTACAGGTATATGTCAAGTATCTTCAAGGTAAAATAGCAATTGCTTGAGTTCACAGAGTTATAGAAGGATTCAAAGGATAAAAACAGCAAATGGAAGCTCACTGGTGTGAAAACGTCAGTAAAAGCTGTTTTGGGCGTTAAGCGCCCAAAAAAAGCACCTTCTGGGCGTTGAACGCCAGAAAGAAGCACCTTCTAGGCGTTCAACGCCAGATTTACAGCGTCCTGGGAGTTCAGAAAAATGCCCAGTGATAAAGGAGTTCTTGGCGTTCCACGCCAGAAAGAAGCAACAGCTAGGCGTTGAATGCCCAGGAAAAGCAGCGTTTGGGTGTTAAACGCCCAAAACATGCAGCGTCTGGGCATTTAACGCCAGGATGGTGGGGAGGAGGTAAATTCGTTTTTTCTTCACAAATTTTTATTTTTTTTTTTGTGTTTCAATTCAGGATTTCTTGCATAAACACGTTCCAAATTCTCATCCTTCAAATTCCAAAAATTTTAATCCTAATTTCGAAAAACCCTAATTTCTAAAATCCCTTTTTCAAAAATATCAAATGTATCTTAGTTCATAAACACAAATTTTTTCCAATCCAATCCAACTCTTTTCTCAAAATTTTTCAAAATTCAATTATCTTTTAAAATTATTTTCAAAATAAAAATTCAGATTTATCTTTTTCAAATATCATTCACAACTTTTTATTTTTAAATTATATCTTTTTCTTATCATATTTATCTTTCATAAATCATATCTTCTATCTTATCTTTTTAAAATTTTTTTTTCGAAACCCACCCCTCTCCCTTTTAAATCCACATTCAGCCTCCATCCTCTCATCCACCATTCGACATTAGCTCTCCTTCTATCCCTCTCCTTTCTTTTCTTTTGCTTGAGGATAAGTAAACCTCTAAGTTTGGTGTGTTTATCCGTGATCACAAAAACATACTCACTAAGGTCATGGCTCCTAAAGGAAAATAATCCACTCCAAGAGGTAAGAAAGAGAATATTCCAAAACCACTTTGGAATCAAGGGAAGTTCTTAACCAAAGAACATTCAGACCACTACCACAAAATAATGGGTCTAAGGTCAGTGATTCCAAAAGTCAAGTTCGATCTGAAAGAAGATGACTATCCGGAGATCCAAGAGCAAATTCGAAATAGGAACTCAGAAATCCTAGCTAATCCTGAAACAAAAGTGGGAAGGAATATGGTTCAAGAGTTCTATGCTAATCTGTGGCAAACAGACAGGCAGAGAATATCTGGAACTGCCCTCTATGACTATCAGACCTTGGTCAGAGGAAAGATTGTTCACATCCACCCTGACAAAATCAGGGAGATCTTTAAGCTGCCTCAGCTGAAAGATAACCCAAACTCCTTTAATAGGAGAATGATGAGAACAAACAAGGGCCTGGACAAGATTCTAGAGGATATATGCATCCCTGGAGCCAGGTGGACCACCAGCACCACTGGCATCCCAATTTAACTCAAGAGAGAAGATCTCAAACCAGTCGCCAGAGGCTAGCTAGACTTCATTGGGCGTTTTATATTACCCACTAGCAACCATTCTGAAGTCACTGTTAAAAGAGCAGTGATGATTCACTGCATCATGCTGGGAAGAGAAGTAGAAGTTCATCAACTAATCTCGTGTGAACTTTACAAAATAGCAAACAAGAACTCCAAAGATGCCAAATTGGCTTATCCAAGCTTAATTTCTATGCTCTGCAAAGATGTTGGAGTGAGGATGGGAATAACTGAGTATATCTCAGTTGAACGGCCAATCACTAAAATATCAATGGAAAAATAACATTTGCAGGATGACCCCATCAAGAGAAGAGCACAGGAATTCCTCCCAGAAATCCCTTAATTTGAATACTGGGAGCATCTTGAGGCATCTGTTTCCAAGTTGCAAGAAGCTATGGACCAAATAAAGGAAGAACAGAATAATCAGAATAGCATGCTTTGCAAATTGCTTAGGGAACAAGAGGAGCAAGGCGTGACTTGAGGGAACTGAAGCGTTAGAAATTAATTCTTGAAGGACCAAGCACCCCACAGACTAGAGGAATACCCACTTCCCAAAATACAGGTTGTTGAGTTCTAATTTTAGCTTTAACTCTGTGATAGTTGTTATTATAGGAATTTACCTTAGAAGTTATATAGGAGTAGTGGTAATTAGTATATCTATTTTGATTTTATTTTCAATTAAGTTATAATTTATTTTTCTCATCATCATCAAACATGAATAAAATAGTAGATTTTTAAAATAAAGAGGTAATTTATATTTTTCGAGTTCTTAATAAGAAAAATTATAATTAATTATATGTGGTGGCAATATTTTTTGTCTTCTGAATGAATGCTTGAACAGTGCATGTTTTTTATCTTGAATTTTATGAATGTTAAAATTGTTGGATCTTGCATGAATGAGGAACACAAAAAATATTATTGCTGATCTGAAAATCATGAATTTGATTCTTGAAGCAAGAAAAAGCAGTGAAATTTTTTTTTACAAGGAATCATTGGATCAAGAAAAAGAAAAAAAGCCAATAGCCCTTAAAACCAAAAGGCAAGGGTGAAAAGGATCCAAGGCTTTGAGCATCAGTGGATAGGAGGGCCCAAGAAAGTAAATCCTAGCCTAAGCAGCTAAATGAAGATAGCCCTAACCATGTGCTTGTGGCATGCAGGTCCAAGTGAAAAGCTTGAGACTGAGTGGTTAAAGTCGTGATCCAAGGTAAAAGAGTGTGCTTAAGAACTCTGGACACCTTTAATTGGGGACTTTAGCAAAGCTAAGTCACAATCTGAAAAGGTTCACCCAATTATGTGTCTGTGGCATTTATGTATCCAGTGGCAATACTGGAAAACAAAGTGCTTAGGGCCACGGCCAAGACTCATAAAGTAACTGTGTTCAAGAATCAACATACTACACTAGGAGAATCAATAATACTATCTGAATTCTGAGTTCCTATGGATGCCAATTATTCTGAATTTCAAAGGATAAAGTGAGATGCCAAAACTGTTCAGAAGCCAAAAAGCTACCAGCCCCGCTCATCTAATAAGAATCTGAGCTTCACTTAAAACTCTGAAATATTATTGCTTCTTAATTTCTTTTCATCCTATTTTATTTATCTAGTTGCTTGAGGACAAGCAACAGTTTAAGTTTGGTGTTGTGATGAGCGGATATTTTATACGCTTTTTGGGGGTAATTTCATGTAGATTTTAACATGTTTTAATTATTTTTTAATAGAATTTTATTAATTTTCAAGCAAAAATCATATTTCTAGACTTTACTATGAGTTCGTGTGTTTTTCTATGATTTCAGGTATTTTCTGGCTAAAATTGTGGGAGCTGAGCAAAAATCTGATTTTGGCTGAAAAAGGACTGCTGATGTTGTTGGATTCTGACCTCCCTGCACTCGGAATGGATTTTTTGGAGCTACAAGAGTTTAATTGGCGCGCTCTCAATTGGGTTGGAAAGTAGACATCCAGGGCTTTCCAGCAATATATAATAGTCTATACTTTGTGTGAAGATAGATGACGTAAACTGGCGTTCAGCGCCAGAAACACGTCACGAACCAGAGTTGAACGCCAAAAACATGTTACAACTTGGCGTTCAACTCCAGAAACAGCCCAAGCACGTGAGAAGCTTAAGTTTCAGCCCCAGCACTCACCAAGTGGGCCCCAGAAGTGGATTTCTGCACTATCCATCTTAGTTTACTCATTTTCTGTAAACTTAGGTTGCTAGTTTAGTATTTAAACAACTTTTAGAGATTTATTTCGTATCTCATGACATTTTTAGATCTGAATTTTATACTCTTTGACGGCATGAGTCTCTAAACTCCATTGTTGGGGGTGAGGAGCTCTGCAGCGTCTCGATGAATTAATGCAATTATTTCTGTTTCCCATTCAAACATGCTTGTTCCTATCTAATATGTTCATTCACGCTTCATTATAAAGAAGGTGATGATCCGTGACACTCATCACCTTCCTCAATCCATGAACGTGTGCCTGACAACCACCTCCGTTCTACATCAGATTGAATGAGTATCTCTTAGATCTCTTAATCAGAATCTTCGTGGTATAAGTTAGAATTGATGGCGGCATTCATGAGAATCCAGAAAGTCTAAACCTTGTCTGTGGTGTTCCGAGTAGGATTCAAGGATTGAATGGCTGTGACGAACTTCAAACTCGCGATTGTTGGGCATAGTGACAGACGCAAAAGGATCAATGGATCTTATTCCGACATGATCGAGAACCAACAGATGATTAGCCGTGCTGTGACAAAGCATTTGGACCATTTTCACTGAGAGGATGGGAAGTAGCCATTGACAACGGTGACGCCCTACATACAGCTTGCCATGGAAGGAACTTTGCACTTTTGAAAGTGAGGAAGCATTATGTTACAGGAATTCAGAAGACAAAGCATCTCCAAAACTCCAACATATTCTCCATTATTACACAATAAGTATTTATTTTATGCCCTTTGACTTTTTACAATTAAAACGAAAGAACCCTATTGGCATCCTGACTAACAATAATAAGATAACCATAGCTTGCTTCAAACCAACAATCTCCGTGGGATTCGACCCTTACTCACGTAAGGTATTACTTGGACAACCCAGTGCACTTGCTGGTTAGTTGTGCGGATTGCAAAAGTGTGATTGCAATTTTCGTGCACCAGAAACACAAATAAATACAAAAAAAATAATTCGCAGGTAATATGACATATACAACAAGGAATTCAGGAAGCATATAAACATGTTATTCAATTAGGCAAAACAATGCAAGTAGGCAAAACAAGCAAACATATAGAAAATGCACATCATGAATGTCTGTCCTATTAACTGTGATATCACATTGTCGTTTCAACTGCCAACCTGACACATTCCCATGGGAATGTTGCTTTCGGTGACGTTTATAAATGAAAACCCCCTGGGATATAGTGTATGGCTCACTTTTCCTAAGATATAGTGCTCGACCACTCTTATGATTGAAGGTATGTGAGCGGAACTTCTACCACAGCCCTCACACCTCAGCGTAAGCGGGACTAATCCCACGCCCTATGCCTACAGCTCAGCATAAGCAAGACGAACCACTGCCCTTAACCCTGCATTTCATTAATATTATTCAAAAATAGTTTAATGATTCATAGTAAAATCTCTCAGCTTATTCTGAGTCACATCATGCTCGTCATTCATGCCTTAATGTTTTGAATTTCAAAATAAGGACATCATCATATCATGTGTCCTCCATTCAATATCAAAGAACTCCCCACTAACTCATTCAGACTAATTCATCTACGATTCATAGTACGCCTAAGTATCCGTCTTCTAATATTTAACTAAGTTTATCTAATTTAAGCCTTCCAACTCTTTCTCATTAGTCTCAAGTGTCAATTACTAGTTAGCATTCTTAAATAGTAGTTAAAGAAGTTTGGAAGGCTATAGAATCCTTGAAAAGTGAAGAAAAATTATTCTTCGGCAAAACAAAGGTCTCGTATACACCAGCTCGCATCGCATACTGTTGAAAAAAGGGTGGTCGCATATGCGACACCCTACTCGCGTACACGAGTATCCAAAATAAAATGGAATGCTCACATCGTGTGTGACAATTCGCGTATGTATGCCTTGAAAAGACATCCTCGCATAAGCAACATGGTGCCCGCGTATGCGAGATACCCAAGCAATAGAGAATGCCTGCATCGCGTGCACAGGTTCGCATACGCATGTGATGAGCGGATAATTTGTACGCTTTTTGGCATTGTTTTTAGTATGTTTTTGGTAGTTTTAGTTGAGTTTTTATTATATTTTTATTAGTTTTTAGTTAAAATTCACTTTTCTGGACTTTACTAGGAGTTTGTGTATTTTTCTGTGATTTCAGGTATTTTCTGGCTGAAATTGAGGGATCTGAGCAAAAATCTGATTCAGAGACTGAAAAGGACTGCAGATGCTGTTGGATTCTGACCTCCCTGCACTCGAAGTGGATTTTCTGGAGCTACAGAAGCCCAATTGGCGCGCTCTCAACGGCGTTGGAAAGTAGACATCCTGGGCTTTCCAGCAATATATGATAGTCCATACTTTGCCCAAGATTTGATGGCCCAAACCGGCGTTCAAAGTCACCTACAGAAATCCCAGCGTTAAACGCCGGAACTGGCACCTAAATGGGAGTTAAACGCCCAAACTGGCACCAAAATGGGAGTTAAACGCCAAGAAGAGTCTCTACACGAAAATTACTTCATTGCTCAGCCCAAGCACACACCAAGTGGGCCCGGAGGTGGATTTTTATGTCATTTACTCACCTTTGTACACCTTAGGCTACTAGTTTTCTATATATAGAACCTTTTACTATTGTATTTTCATCTTTGGACATCTAGTTCTTAGATCAGGTCTTGGTTCTTCTGGTTCCCTCTCTGGGGCCGAAACCAATGATCACTTTTGTTCTTATGTATTTTCAACGGTGGAGTTTCTACACACCATAGATTAAGGTGTGGAGCTCTGCTGTACCTCGAGTATTAATGCAATTACTATTGTTCTTCCATTCAATTCCACTTGTTCTTTATCCAAGATATCACTTGTTCTTCAACATGATGAAGGTGATGATTGACGCCCATCACCATTCTCACCCATGAACAAGGTGACTGACAACCATTCTTGTTCTACAAGCATCTGAGGCTCAGTGAATATCTCTTGGATTCTTCGGAGTCTTCGTGGTATAGGCAGGACCTGATGGCAGCATTCAAGAGAATCCGGAAGGTCTAAACCTTGTCTGTGGTATTCTGAGTAGGATTCAATGATTGAATGACTGTGACGTGCTTCAAACATGTAACCTACTGGGCGTTCGTGACAGACGCAAAAGAGTTAATTCTATTCCGGTAGGGGAGGGAACCAAACCGGTGATTGGCAGCACTGTGACAGAGTGTGTGCATTAGCTTTCACTGCGCGGATGGGAGGTAGCTGCTGACAACAGTGAAACCCTACACGAGCTTGCCATGGAAAGGAGTAAGAAGGACTGGATGAAGACAGTAGGAAAGCAGAGAGACGGAAGGGAAGGCATCTTCATACACTTGTCTGAAGCTCTTACACCAATGATATACATAAGTATCACTATCTTTATCTTCTATGTTATTTTTGTTTATTACCTACACCCATTTGAGTCTGCCTAACTGAGATTTACAAGGTGACCATAGCTTGCTTCATACCAACAATCTCCGTGGGATCGACCCTTACTCACGTAAGGTATTACTTGGACGACCCAGTGCACTTGCTGGTTAGTTGTGCGAAGTTGTAGTGATCACAATTTCGTGCACCAGCATGCTACATCAGACTCGGAAAACTTAAATGCTGCATAATTTTAGATTTTTGCACCGAACTTCAAACGTTCATAATTTCCTTTACAAATCTCTATTTTTCTTAAACTTTATATCATTTTAAAGTTCTTAAAATCATCTTTAATTTAAAATAAATATCACTCAATTTCAAGGTTTGAGGTTCATGTTATGATCCACTAAAGTTCATCATCAAGTTTTATACAAAATCATCAAAGTTCTCTAGTTTCCGAATTCCAAAATCAAACCAAACCAAAATCTACTCAATTTCATTACAAAACACTACTACATACATCAATATACCATTCCATTGAACTTCAATCAATCCAACACCTATTTCACTCAATATTTCCATCCCTTTCTACCATAACTCCACAATAATACACAAGTTCTCAATCAAGATTCCCACCTTCACAATTTTACACAATTTGACTCTTCATCAACACAATTCATCATATCTCATCATAAATTCAATAGTTATCATTATTCACCCCAACATCAATAATTATCACCATAATTCATCAAGATAATCACAAGAATCAATAATCATAATCCACTATCAATAATTCAAACATATCATATAGTCCACTAACCTAAGGTTCATGAAACATTACATATTACATAGAGAAAACCGAAACCATACCTTGGCCGATTCCCAATATTCGCAAAACACCAAATTCTCAACCAAGATCAACAAGTCCAGCCACCAAGTCCACTTTCAAGAAATCAAGTCACCAATATACTCCACACAACACCAATACAAGCTAGCAATTACACCAAATTCCATAATTCAAACCTAGGGTTCCATGTATACATGAAACAACAAGTAATTTGGAATTTCTTACCTTAATCACAGAAATTAGAGGATAAAACCCAATGATTCCTCACAATTGGTTGGCACCTAAACAACACAAATACAAAAATTCACTCAAAACCAAAACCTTAAATTCAAAATTCACAAGGGCTGAGAACTGGGCAAGGATTTTCAAAAATCTTACCACTTTAGTTAGATGAAACTAATGAACTCAACAAGAGTTTCATGTGGCCACAAACCGTTCGTATATCGGAGCACAGTAGCTCGAGTTATAATAAAAAGAGTGAGGAAGTGAATACTAACTATTCTCTCCCTTTGCACTCTCAACCTAGCAACTGTGATTTTATGTTTAAGTGATAAATGAGGCTAAATGGCCTTCATTTTGCGCGCGCACACACACACACACACACACACACACACACACACACACACACATATATATATGTTGGGCTTTGGCCCAACTTGGGTCCGGTCTAACTCGTTAGCGTTTTTGGCCCATATGGCCTAATTTTGGGCCAAACCTTTAAAACTAGTGCCCGGTTTTCCATTCTAAATGTTTTTTTAAGTTTTTCTACTATTTTTATCATTTTTATGCTGTATCAGACAGACTTAAGCCGGTACTGCTGGCGAATTTATCGGTACGCATTTTTACACAATTTAGCACATAAAATTACATTTTTCAACTCAGAAAAATCTACTGAGTCCAAATATCATATTTAAATTTTCTAATTAATATTCTATAGTTTTGGATCTATTTCAGACAATTAAATTATTTTCGTTAAGCGTTTAATTAATCACGGTTCTTACATTTTTAATTAATTACAGTTCTTACAAAATCCATTTCAAAAGAGAAATTAGTTAATTATCCAAAATTTAGAGAACCCTTTTTCCTTTATTATAAAAAAATATCTTAAAACTTTCCTAGACAGTATGAATAACCAACCTGTCCCAAGCATAGGTTCATTAAGTCTATGCTGAACCAGTTTGAGTTTTCATACAGCACTAGATCTCAAACACACTAATCACAGCCTCAAGACCATCCCATAATCAAAAATGGCCCCCGGCCCATGATGAGCGGATATTTTATACGCTTTTTAGTGGTATTTTCATGTAGTTTTTAGTATGATTTAGTCACTTTTTGGTATATTTTTATTAGTTTTTATGCAAAAATAACATTTCTGGACTTTACTATGAGTTTTTGTGTTTTTTTTTGTGATTTCAGATATTTTCTGGCTGAAATTGAGGGACCTGAGCAAAAATCTGATTCAGAGGCTGAGAAAGGACTATAGATGTTGTTGGATTCTGACCTCCCTGCACTCGGAGTGGATTTTCTGGAGCTACAGAAGTCCAATTGACGGGTTCTCAATTGCTTTGGAAAGTAGACATCTTGGGCTTTCCAGCAATATATAATAATCCATACTTTGCCCGAGATTTGATAGTGCAAACTGACATTTAAACGCCAGCTTTTTACCCTTTTCTGGCATTAAACGCCAGAACTGGCATAAAAGTTGGAGTTAAACGCCCAAACTGGCACCAAAGCTGGCGTTTAATGCCAGAAATAGCCTATGTACGTGAAAGCTTCAATGCTCAACCCAAACACACACCAAGTTGGCCCCGGAAGTGGATTTCTGCTTTATCTATCTTAGTTTACCCATTTTCTGTAAACCTAGGTTACTAGTTTAGTATAAAAACTACTTTTAGAGATGCATTTGGTACCTTATGACATTTTACATCTGAATTTTGTATCTTCTACAGCATGAGTCTCTAAACCTCATGATTGGGGGTGAGGAGCTCTGCTGTGTCTCAATGGATTAATGTAATTACTACTATTTTTCCTTCAATCACGCTTGTTTCTATTCTAAGATATTCATTCGCATTTCAACATGATAAATGTGATGATCTGTGACACTCATCACCATTCTCAACCTATGAACGCATTCCTGACATCCACTTCCATTCTACCTTAGATTGAGTGGGTATCTCTTGGGCTCCTGGTTCATGAGTTTGATTGCCTCTCCTGACAACAGAGCATTCAAATCCGTGAGATCAGAGTCTTCGTGAGATAAGCTATAATCAATTGGCAGCATTCCTGAGATCCGGAAAGTTTAAACCTTGTCTGTGGTATTCCGAGTAGGATCTAGGAAGGGATGACTGTGATAAGCTTCAAACTCATAAATGTTGGGCGCAGTGACAGTGTGCAAAAGGATCAACGGATTCTATTCCAACACAAATGAGAACCGACAGATGATTAGCCATGTACATGGACCATTTTCACTGAGAGGATGGTGGGTAGCCATTGACAACGGTGATCCACCAGCATACAGCTTGCCATGGAAGGAGCCTTGTGTGCGTGAAGAAGAAGATAGTAGGAAAGCAGAGATTCAGAAGACAGAGCATCTCTAAAACCCCAATCTGATCTCCATTACTATATAACAAGTACTCTTTATTTCATGTTCTTTTACTTTCTGCAATTAAAACTAAGAATCATTATTGATATCCTGACTAAGAGTTACAAGATAACCATAGCTTGCTTCAAGCTGACAATCTCTGTGGTTAGTTGTGCAGAATTGCAAAAGTGTGATTGTGATTTCGTGTACCAAGTTTTTGGCGCCGTTGCCGGGGATTGTTCGAGTTTGGACAACTGAAGGTTCATCTTGTTGCTTAGATTAGGAAAAAAATTTTTCTTTTTGGTTTATAGTCACTAAATTTGAGTCTTCTATTTTCTTTTCAAAAATTTTTCAAAAATCTTATTTTTCTTTACTAATTTTTTTATTTTTTCTGAGTTTAATTTCATGTTTTAAGTTTGGTGTCTTTTGCATTTTTATCTTATATATTTTCGAATTATTAGTGTCCAAGGTATAAAAATTTTTAAGTTTGGTGTCCTTTATTGTTTTCATTTTTCTTAAAAATTTTCAAAATTTGTTCTTGGTGTTCATCTTGATCTTCAAAGTGTTCTTGGTGTTCATCTTGATATTCAAAGTTTTCTTGTTTGCTGTCCTTGTTTTAATCTAAAAAAATTCTAAGTTTGGTGTTATTTTGTTGTTTTTCTCTTTCCTCATTAAATTCAAAAAAAATAAAATAAAAAATATCCTTTAATTGGTCATAATTTTCGAATACATTAGGATTGATTTAGTCAAAATTTCAATTTTAAAAATTTTATCTTCTTAAATCTTTTTCAAAATAAAATCTTTTTTTATTTTTAATTTTTTTCGAAAATCTTTTAAAATCTTTTTTTAATTAATCAATTATTTTACTTTTCAAATTTTCTTTTATTTACTTTTATAATTTTCGAAATTTTTGTTTGATTTTTTCTATTTTATTTTATTTTAATTTTGTCTCACATCATCTCCCTTTCTCCATCATGGACCTAAGTGGAAATGAACAGTCCAGAAGGGCTCTAGGGTCATATGCTAACTCCACTGCTGGTTTATATGGGTGTAGTATCTGTATATCCCCCATCAAAGCTAGCAATTTTGAGCTAAACCACCAGCTCATTATCATGGTGCAGCAAAATTGCCAGTATTCCTGTCTTCCACAGGAAGAATCTACCGAGTTTCTGGCACAGTTCTTACAAATTGCTGACACACTACGTGATAAGGAAGTAGATTAGGATGTCTACAGATTATTACTGTTTTCATTTGCTGTAAAAGATCAAGCTAAGAGGTGGCAAAATAACCAACCCACAGCAAGCATAAGAACATGGAAACAGTTTTCAGACAAATTCATGAATCAATATTTCCCTCCAAAAAGGATGACACAGCTAGGGCTGGACATCCAAGGCTTTAAACAAGAGGATCATGAATCCCTTTATGATGCCTGGGAGAGGTACAGAGAGATGCTAAGGAAATGCCCCTCTGAAATGTTTTCAGAGTGGGTGCAGTTAGACATCTTCTACTATGGGCTTACAGAAAAAGCCCAGATATCTCTAGACCACTCAGCTAGTGGATCTATACACATGAGAAAAATAATTGAAGAAGCTCAAGAGCTCATTGACAATCAAATTTCTGCCGGTAAAGAAATTCACAAATATAATCACGTTGTAAGTATAGTTTCTAAACCAACAGATAATCCTTTCATACAAAAGTTTGGTTGTCACAAGTAACAAAACCCAATAAAATTTATAACCAAAGTATTTAAACCTCGGGTCATCTCTCAAGGAATTGCAGGGAAGTATGATTTATTATTGGTTATTGAAAAGTATCTTTTTGGGTTTTTGAATTAGGGAACAAGGAAATAAATTGGCAATAAAGTAAATTAATTATCAGGAACACCAGTGCAAGGTATAAGAAATGGAAATCCCATCCTAGTTATCCTTATCAGGTGAGATGAGAATTGTTCATTGCTCCCACTTAGTTAACCCTTACTAAATAAAGGAAAGTCAAGTGGACTAGTTAATTTGATTCCTCAAGTACTAGTCAACTCCTATGGAAAGACTAGCTTTAGAGGGATCCAAATTAATAAGCAATTTCCAATTTTCAATAAGCAGCTGAGTTTGACAACTCAAGTGTCACTAATTACTTAACCAAAGAAAAAGAGGGAAAAATCTAAATTAAATTAAAAGAATTAATAACATAACTTTGAAGAAAGCAATCTTTAGATCTGAAATACCTCAATTTATATTAAATAAGAAAATCAGTTCTAACATGGAAAGTTCATAAGCCAAATTGAAAAGATAAATAACAATTAAAGTAATAGAATAAATAAAGTAGAAAATAAATTAAAGGAAAATTGAACCTGGAATGAAGAAGATGAAATCCTAAATCCTAAGAGAAATCCTAATCCTAAATCCTAAGAGAGAGGAGAGGGTTTCTCTCTCTCTAGAAAACTACATCTAAAACCTAAATTTATGAATATGAAAGTTGTGTTCTGTATGTATTGAGTCTCTGCATGTTCCCTGGCTTTATTCTGTGTTTTTGGGCCAAAAACTGGGTCAAAATGCGGCTCGAAATTGTCCCCAGCGATTTCTGTTAATTCGGCAGATCGCGCTTGTCACGCGTACGCGTCAGTCACACGTATGTGTCATTTGACGATTTTCCTCTTTACGCGTGCGCGTCAGGCATGCCCTCGTGTCATTTGTGCGAACTCCAATCCATGCGTACACGTTAAGCACGTGCACGCGTTGCTGTGATTTTTTCTAAATCGTGCGCACGCGTCAGCCATGCGTGCGCATCACTGTTCGTTGGTTGCCTCCTTTATTTCTTGTGCTTCTTCCCTTTTTGCAAGCTTCCTTTCCATCCTCTAAGCCGTTCCTGCCCTATAAAGTCTGAAACACTTAACACACAGATCACGGCGTCGAATGGTATAAAGGAGAATTAAAATACACAATAAAAGATCTCTAGGAAGTAAGTTTTCAACCATATAACAACTTTGGGAAGGAATTGTAATATCATGCTAATCATATGAATAAGTGGGTGAAAAGCTGATAAAAACCACTCAAGTTAGCACAATATAATCCATAAAATAGTGGTTTATCAACCTTCCTACACTTAAACATTAGCATCTCCTCATGCTAAGCTCAAGGAGACAAAGAGAATGAATGAGGGACAGTAATACTCATGAAATGTAACCTATATGTGAATGCAACTATATGCTAAAATGATTCTGCCTACTTGGTTAAAAGCAAACAAGTTCTTCAAGACAAACATAAGCCAAATTTCACCAACTCAAATCATACAATAGAAAGCAAGTAAACTTGTAAGAAGATAGCTCATGAAAGGAGGGAACATAGAATCAAGCACTAAACCCTTACTGGTGGTGTATATCACTCTACTCTTCCCTAGTCATGCTTTCTTAGCCTTGTTCTTCATCTAACCAATCAACAAATATTTAGCATACCAATGCAAACATCATGAGGTCTTTTCAGGGTTGTAATGGGGCTGAGGTAAAGGTAAGGATACATGTATGGCCAAGTGAGCTATAATATGAATCTTTGACTAACCTAAGTCTTACCTAACACACACACATACTCTATGTAATTCTAAAATCACACCTAGCTACCCATAATTCCCACTTTTGTATCACATACTCATGTACCAAATTTTTTATATTTCTTTACTTTTATCACATGTGCATTGATCTTTCTATTAAAGCTTAACATTGGGGTATTTTTTTTGCCCCCTTATTTATTTACTTATTTATTGAATATTTTTGGATTTTTTTTATAATCTGAAAAATAAACGTAACTTATCAATGCACATGGATTTTCCATTATTTTTCTATTTTGGTTTTTTATGAGTAGGTTCCCAAATTTCCAATATTCAAATAAATTAGAAACATGATACATTCCCTTATTAACCCATGTTCCCACAGTTTCCCCACACTTAGTTGATGCACAATCTCTATCTTAAGCTAACCAAAGATTCAACTGGGGTATTTAATTATTTTTCTGCTTAAGGCTAGTGATGTGATTATAGAACAGAAGGGGTTTAAAAAGCTCAAAGTGGCTAACAAGGGTGACATAAAAAGGTAGGCTTATTTGGAATATGTGAGCAAAAATAAGTAATGGCCTCAATCATATGCAAGCATGTAAATACACTCAATAATGGATATATAGAATGGAACAAAGCAAAGATTGCAATCATAGGGAAGAAAACACACAAGAATAAAAATTTATGGTTAAATAATGTAACCATGTAAATAAGCTCAAAATCTCACAGGTTGTGTGTTTTTCGGCTCAAAAACCATGTTCCAAATACAACTTCAAACAAATTTAACACATAAAAAATTTAATTTTTAATTAAATTAGTGAAATAATTTTAATTTTTTTTAATTTAAATTAGTGAAAATTTTTAAAAATAGAGTCCTAGAAAGAAACTTATTATTTTTCAACCAAGTAGTACTTAAATGCAAACAATCAACTACACATGCAATCTATTATGCAATGCAACAATGAACTAATAAAGAGAATAAGACATTGGTGTTGAGAAGAGAATAACTAACCCATGGAGATCAGTATCGACCTCCCCACACTTAAAGATTGCACCGTCCTCGGTGCATGCTAAGATGTGCAGGTGGACGGGCGGTTCCAACTAGCGCTTTTCTCCAAAGATTATGCCGATGGACTTGTCTGTTGCTCCATATAGAAGTTTTTCCCTTTTTCCTTCTTTGGTGGCCAGCCTGAAAGAAGAGAAAAAAAGAAAAAAATTAACCCAGAAATAAAGATAAGAAAATAAATAAAGTATGGTTGGGTTAATGCCAAATGATGAGGGTCTCATTTACATGGCAGCTACAACATGTACGTGAGAAAGCAATAGAAGCACATGGCATACCAATGGTGTAAAATTTGCAACAAAAGGGAAGAGACAGTAGATAGTGAAAGACAATATAAATTCATGTCAATGCAAAAGGAATACAGATATCATAAAAGATTGGCATCGACAGATAATTAATATCATTCAACAATGTAATACAAGTCACTAAGCACCAAAGTAGCACCAGAAAAGATACAACAGTGGAATAAGAACATTTAACACCAATGGTAAAATAACAACTTAGAGAAGAAAATAAGAATATGCATAAAATTAAAATGCAATGAATGAACATATGCAAATAAATTAAGTAAAATAGAATAAGAGTGAAGAAGGATGAGAAGTTAAAGAGATAAAGAAGTAGAAAGTAAGAAAGGATAAGGAAGAAAGAAGGAATAATAGAGAATTAAAAAGCGAGAAAATAGAAATAGGATTGGGGAAAAGATAAGATATGAAACTGTGCGTCGCATGTGACGCGAACGCGTGGGTCACGCGTTCGCGTGATTTCTAAAATCTTCAAGTGATGCAGACACGTCAGTCACGCAGACGCGTGACTTGATTTGCGCTAGTGCTGCAAGAGCAGCCGCGCGCTCGCGCAACTCTCAGTCTCAAACGCCTATTTGCCAAAATTTAGGGTGACGAGTGCGCGTGGGTGACGCGCACGCGTGCATGGCCTTACTTCCAAATTGACACAGACGCGTGAGGTACGCGTTCGCGCGTTGGGGCTTTGTGCTTCTAGCACCATTCCAGCCCCACTCCATCCTAACTCTCTGCCATGCACCACTTTACGTCGATTTTACGGGGTCACGCGTGTGCGTGGGTGACGCACACGCGTGGAGGGCTGGATTTACAACCGACGTGGATGCGTCAGGGACGCTTTCGCGTGCATGTGTTGGTGCCAAAGGTGCACTTCTAGCCACGCTCCCACGTGACTTTATGTTCAAATCCCCTTTTTCGCTAATTCTCCTTTGACGCAGACGCGTCAGCGACGCTGATGCGTTGTGTGTGAATTTTTATTCATTTACTTATTATTTTTTTATGCAGAATGCAAAATGTAGAATGCAGATGACTATGCAAAAATTATGAATAAACATGAATAAAAATAAAATAAAATAAAACTAAGAACAAAAAGGAAAGAATATACCATGGTGGGTTGTCTCCCACCTAGCACTTTTGGTTTAAGTCCTTAAGATGGATGTTTGGCGAGCTCCTTGTCATGGTGGCTTGTGCTTGAACTCGTCTTGATACTTCCACCAATGCTTGAACTTCCAATAAGCTCTATCATTCTCAAGTAAATTTGCCAAGCCTTGAGGGAGTTCTTCGCAAGCTTTGAGCTCCCAAAATTGATCCTCATGTATACCCGGATCCCAAATCTTGTATCTACACCCGTCTTAAAGTGGATCATCATTGTCCCAACTGGGTGGCAAGCAGTCTGAATTCTCTACGGAGTACCAAACTCTTCTTTTAGATCTAACCAAATTATCACCAATTGATCCCTTACATCTAGCTCTTGAAATATCAACCTCGATGAGCCTTGATTTGCAACTCCAACCACTAAACAGTTTCCTCTTACGCTTTCTGCCACAAAGCTTCCTGAGTTGGCCGTCCGTTTCAAGAATACCGTACTCAAGTGGGATAGGAAGATGAACAGAGACAAGTTTTACCCACTCAAGTGAAGGAGTAGACGGCAACCTAGGTGGAGAGGTCTTTAATGATCTTGACAAGGCATTTCCAACTCCCAACCAACCTTCCTGAAGGACTTCCAGTCCCACATTATTCTCAGATTCAATCGAAGAAGGGTCTTCATATTCAGTGGGTTCATCACTAGGAGGACTTGATTCATGATCCTCATCACCAAGGGAACTTGCTTCTTGATCTATCCCATCCAAGTCTTCATAGGGAACATGCCGTGGAGGGTGTGCACTAGCCTCCTTGACATCAATCTCAATCTTCTTGGAGGAATACTCTACAATTTTGAATTTCCATAGAGGTTCAGCGTCTCCTAAGTCTTCAACCACTTCTTCCTCTTCAACTATTATGGCTTCCTCCACTTGTTCCAATACAAAGCCATGTTCCTCATTGTCCACCGGAGTTTCTAGTGTCTCCTTCATGCTACGCTCTTCTATTGATTCTCCACATGTAGCCATGGGAGTATTTTGAGTGCTCAGATGTTGGGAAGCTAATTGATTTACTACCTCGGTTAAGGCAATCATGAATTCTAGTACATCCCTTTTCATCTTCGATTGCCCTTGAAGAAGACCACGAAGGATGTCATCTATTAGAGATTGGGGTGGATATGAGGGTTCATTGCTTGGGAGGAAGGGTTCATGATAAGAGGGTGGTTCCTCATGATAAGGATGTTGTGGTTCATCACTCTCCATCTTTTCCACTTGTTGCACCACACACTTCAGTTCTTTGTTCTCAAATTGAGATTCTTTAGCCATGAGAGCTTCGGGTGCCATTCGGCTTATCGCTCGGTCCAATTGACGAAGGGTTGCTTGAAATTAATCCACTGTTTCCTTGAGACGATCCCTTGACTCTTGTTCTGCTTAGATATCATAAGTAGGACCATAAGGCTCTTGGATTGATGGATATGAATGTGGTGTATATGGAGGTGGTGGTTCTTGGGTGTAATTGGGTTGGAATTAGGGTGGATCTATGTGTGGCTCATATGGCTCATAGGGTGGTTGATATGGTGGATAAGGGTTAGGATCAGATGAGGGTGTTTGGTAGTAGGGGGCTTATGAGTATGGTAGTTCAAAGGTGTGTTGGAGAGGTGATTCATAAGCATATGGTGGGGCTTGCTGGTAATTACAAGGGAGTCCACCATATTCATCATCTTGGTACGCTCCCTGAAATGGCTCTTGACCATAGTAATTTGGTGGAGGTTGGTTGTCACGAAGAGTTCCACCATAACTATTGTCTTAGCATGCATTGTAGAATGGTCGTTGTCCATGGTATCTTGGAAGGTGTTGTTGCCGAAAGGGTTGATCAGATCCTCATGGCTTTGTCCATCTCTGATTGTTTTGACCTTGATGCATGTTCCTATTATAGCTTCCATTCCTTTCAACAACATTAGAACTAAACTCAAAGCGACGGGGTGAGAACTCATAGTATCTAATAAAAATTAAAAACAAAAATAAAAACAAATAAACAAGCAAAATAAAATATTTACAATAACCAATAATAAGGCACAAGTTTGCAATTCCCTAGCAACGGCACCATTTTGACGATCGGATTTCTGCCAGTAAAGAAATTCATAAATATAATCGCGTTGTAAGTATAGTTTCTAAACCAACAGAGAATCCTTTCATACAAAAGTTTGGTTGTCACAAGTAACAAAACCAAGTAAAATTTATAATCGAAGTATTTAAACCTCGGCTCGTCTCTCAAGGAATTGCAAGGAAGTATGATTTATTATTGGTTATGAAAAAGTATCTTCTTGGGTTTTTGAAATAGGGAACAAGGAAATAAATTGGCAATAAAGTAAATTAATTATCATGAACACCAATGCAAGGTATAAGAATTGGAAATCCCATCCTAGTTATCCTTATGAGGTGATATGAGAATTGTTCATTGCTCCCACTTAGTTAACCCTTACTAAATAAAGGAAAGTCAAGTGGACTAATTAATTTGATTCCTCAAGTCCTAGTGAACTCCGATGGAAAGACTAGCTTTAGAGGGATCTAAATTAATCAGCGATTTCCAATTTTCAATCAGCAGCTGAGTTTGACAACTCAAGTGTCACCAATTACTTAACCAAAGCAAAGGGGGAAAAATCTAAATTAAATTAAAAGCATTAATAACATAACTTTGAAGAAAGCAATCTTTAGATCTGAAACACCTCAATTTATATTAAATAAGAAAATCAGTTCTAACATGGAAAGTTCATAAGCCAAATTGAAAAGATAAATAACAATTAAAGTAATAGAATAAATAAAGTAGAAAATAAATTAAAGGAACATTGAACCTGGAATGAAGAAGATGAAATCCTAAATCCTAAGAGAAATCCTAATCCTAAATCCTAAGAGAGAGGAGAGGGCCTCTCTCTAGAAAACTACAACTAAAACCTAAAATTATGAATATGAAAGTTGTGCTCTGTATGTATTGAGTCTCTGCATGTTCCATGGCTGTATTCTGTGTTTTTGGGCCAAAAATTGGGTCATAACGCGGCCCAAAATCGTCCCCAGCAATTTCTGTTCATTCTACATGTCGCACTTGTCACGCCTCAGTCACGCATACGCATCGTTTGACAATTTTCCTCTCCAAGCGTGCGCGTCAGGCAGGCGCTCGCGTCATTTGCTCGAACTCCAATCCACGCGTACGCGTCAAGCATGCACACGCGTCGCTGTGATTTTGTCCAAATCGCGCGCACGCGTCAGCCATGCGTGCGCATCGCTGTTCGCTGGTTGTCTCCTTTATTTCTTGTGCTCCTTCCCTTTTTACAAGCTTCCTTTCCATCCTCTAAGCCGTTCCTGCCCTATGAAGCTTAAAACACTTAACACACGGATCACGGCATCAAATGGTATAAAGGAGAATTAAAATACACAATAAAAAGATCTCTAGGAAGCAAGTTTTCAACCATAGAATAACTTTGGGAAGGAATTGTAATATCATGCAAATCATATGAATGAGTGGGTGAAAAGCAGATAAAAACCACTCAAGTTAGCACAGTATAAACCATAAAATAGTGGTTTATAACTCATAGATACAGTAGCTAGAAATAATCATCTGTACTTAAGTAGTGAGTTCTCCATGAAAGAAGAGGCTAAGGCAGTATCCACTGAACTTAGTCCTCCAAAACAAGTTGCTGAATTCAATCAGCAATTATGTTATCTAACAGAACAGCTAGCAGAATTTAAGGAAATGCTACAAGAAACCAAGGATGCTAACCATAGTATGGAAAAACAATTGAATCAAACAAAACAGCAGTTATCCAGACAAATAACAGAAGAATGCCAAGCTGTTTAATTAAGGAGTGGGAAGACATTAAATGTCTCAACTCAAGGCAACAGAAAGTCAATGAAGGAACAACTAATAGAGGATGAGCAAACCACTGCCCAAAATCCCTCTGAGGATAGTAAGAGCCCAGAGAAGAATAATTCTGCCATTCAAACGCTAGAAAAGGGTGAAAAATTTGCATTAAACGCCAAGTGGAAGCCCACTTCTGGCGTTCAAACGCCAGAAAAGGGTGAAAAATTGGCGTTAAACGCCTAGTCCATGTCCAGTTCTGGCATTCAAATGCTAGAAAAGGGTGGAAAATTGGCGTTAAACGCCCATCCAACCCCTAATCCTGGCGTTCAAACGTGAATGAGGGATCAGACACCTACAAGTGCTGATAGTAACCCTACTAAGAAGGCTTCTCCAACCACCTTTGTAGGAAATAAACCTGTAGCAACTAAGGTTGAGGAATATAAAGCCAGGATGCCTTATCCTCAGAAACTCTGCCAAGCAGAACAGGATAAATAATTTGCCCGCTTTGCAGACTATCTCAGGACTCTTGAAATAAAGATCCCGTTTGCAGAGGTACTTGAGCAAATACCCTCTTATGCTAAGTTCATGAAAGAGATCTTAAGTCATAAGAAGGATTGGAGAGAAACTGAAAAATTTTTCCTCACTGAAGAATGCAGTACAGTCATTCTGAAAAGCTTACCAGAGAAGCTTAAAGATCCCAGAAGCTTTATGATACCATGCACATTAGAGGGTACTTTCTTGGGGCAAGTATCAACCTAATATCTGCATCCACTATCAGAAAGCTTGGCTTAACTGAAGAAGTCAAACCAACCTGAATATGCCTCCAACTTGCTGATGTCTCCATTAAATATCCATCAGGCATAATTGAGGATATGATTGTCAAGGTTGGGCCATTTGCCTTTCCCACTGACTTTGTAGTGCTGGAAATAGAGGAGCACAAGAGTACAACTCTCATTGTAGCAAGATCTTTCCTAGCAACTGGACGAACCCTCATTGATGTCCAAAAAGGGGAGGTGACCTTGAGAATCAATAAGGATGAGTTAAGTTGAATGCTGTCAAAGCTATGCAGCATCCAGACACATTAAAAGACTGCATGAGAGTTGATATTATTGACTCCCAGGTGGAAGAAGTCAATATGACTGAGAGTCTTGAATTAGAGCTAGAGGACATCTTTAAAGATGTTCAGCCTGATTTGGAGGAACCAGAGAAAACAGAAGAACCCCTGAAAACTCCTCAGGAAGAGGATAAGCCTCCTAAACCTGAGCTCAAACCACTACCACCATCCCTGAAATATGCATTTCTGGGAGAGAATGTAACTTTTCCTGTAATCATAAGCTCTGCCTTAGAACCACAGGAAGAGAAAGCACTACTTCAGGTGCTAAAGACACACAAGACAGCTCTTGAGTGGTCCATAAGTGATCTTAAGGGCATTAGCCCAGCCTGATGCATGCACAAGATCCTATTGGAGGATGATGCTAAGCCAGTGGTTCAACCACAGAGGCGGCTAAATTCGGCCATGAAGGAAGTGGTGCAGAAAGAGGTCACTAAATTACTAGAGCCTGTGATTATTTATCTTATTTCTGATAGCCCCTGGGTTAGTCCTGTCCAAGTCGTCCCAAAGAAGGGAGGTATGACAGTGATTCATAATGAAAAAAATGAATGGGTTTCTACAAGAATAGTTACAGGGTGTCGTATGTGTATTGACTACAAAAGGCTCAATACAGCCACCAGAAAGGATCATTTTCCTTTACCATTCATAGACCAGATGCTAGAAAGACTAGTAGGTCATGACTATTACTGCTTTTTGGATGGCTATTCAGGCTATAACCAAATTGCAGTAGATCCTCAGGATCAGGAGAAAACAACATTCACATGTCCATCTGGAGTATTTGCCTACAGAAGGATGCCATTTGGTCTGTGCAATGCACCTGCAACCTTTCAGAGATGCATGCTCTCTATTTTTTCTAATATGGTAGAAAAATTTCTAGAAGTCTTTATGGATGACTTCTCTGTATTTGGAGACTCATTCAGCTCCTGTCTTGATCATCTAGCACTTGTTCTGAAAAGATGCCAAGAGACTAACCTGGTTTTAAACTGAGAAAAATGTCACTTTATGGTAACTGAAGGAATTGTCCTTGTGCATAAAATTTTGAACAAAGAAATAGAGGTGGATCAAGCTAAGGTAGAGGTAATTAAAAAATTACCACCACCCACCAATGTTAAGGCAATCAGAAACTTTCTGGGACATGCAGGATTCTACAGGATGTTTATAAAGAATTTTTCAAAAATTGCAAAACCTCTGAGTAATCTGCTAGCTGCTGATACACCATTTGCCTTTGACATAGAGTGTTTGTAGGCCTTTGAGACTCTGAAGGCTAAGTTGGTCACAACACCTGTCATTTCTGGACCAGACTGGATATTACCATTCGAATTAATGTGTGATGCCAGTGACCATGCTATTCGTGCAGTATTAGAACAAAGGCATAAAAAGCTTCTGCACGTCATTTACTATGCCAGCCGTGTTCTAAATGACGCACAGAAGAATTACACAACCACAGTAAAAGAGCTGCTTGAAGTGGTTTATGCCATTGATAAGTTTAAATCCTATTTAGTAGGATTAAAAGTGATTGTGTACACTGACCATGCTGATCTCAAATATCTACTCACAAAGTAGGATTCAAAACCCAAGCTCATAAGATGGGTGTTGCTTCTGCAAGAGTTTGATATAGAAATAAGAGACAGAAAAGGGACAGAGAACCAAGTAGCTGATCACCTATCCCGTATAGAACCAGTAGCAGGCGTGTCTCTTCCCTTGACTGAGATCTTTGAAACCTTTCTGGATGAGCAACTCTTTGCCATTCAGGAAATACCATGGTTTGCAGACATTGCAAACTATATGGCTGTAAGATTCATACCCAAAGAGTACATTAGACAGCAAACAAAAAAATTAATTTCTGATGCAAAGTACTACTTGTGGGATGAACCATATCTCTTTAAGAGATGTGCAGACGGAATGATCCACAGATGCGTGCCTAGAGAAGAAGCACAAAAGATCCTATGGCATTGCCATGGATCACAATATGGAGGACATTTCAGAGGTGAGCGAACAACCACAAAAGTCCTCCAATGTTGCTTCTACTGGCCTACCCTCTATAGAGACTCACGAGAGTTTGTACATAACTGTGACAGTTGCCAGAGAGCTAGTAATTTGCCTCACGGTTATGCCATGCCTCAGCAAGGGATCTTAGAAATTGAGTTGTTTGATGAATAGGGTATTGATTTCATGGGGCCTTTCCCACCATTATACTCAAACACTTACATTCTGGTGGCAGTAGATTATGTATCTAGATGGGTAGAGGCAATTGCCACACCCACTAATGATACTAAGACAGTGCTAAAGTTCCCCTAGAAGCATATCTTTAGCAGATTTGGTGTCCCCAGAATATTAATCAGTGATGGAGGAACTCATTTCTGCAATAAATAAATTGACTCTGCTCTGATCCGATATGGAATTAACCACAAAGTGGCAACTCCATATCGTCCACAGAAAAATGGGCAGGCTGAATTCTCAAATAGTAAACTAAAACAAATCCTAGAACGGACTATAAGTACCCATAGAAAGGATTGGGCAAGGAGTCTGAATGATGCTCTATGGGCATAGAAAACTGCATTCAAAACTCCTATAGGGACCTCTCCATACCAGCTTGTGTATGGAAAAGCCTGTCACCTGCCAGTGGAACTGGAACACAAGGCCTATTGGGCAACCAGATTCCTAAACCTTGATGCCAAGTTAGTTGGAGAGAAAAGATTGCTCCAGTTAAATGAGCTAGAGGAAATCAGACTCAATACTTTCGAAAATGCAAAAATTTACAAAGAGAAAGCAAAAAGGTGGCATGACAAGAAACTATCATCCAAAGTCTTTGAGCTAAGATAGAAGGTTCTGTTGTTTAACTCTAGGCTCAGATTGTTCCCTAGGAAATTAAAATCCCGGTGGAGGGGACCATATGTGATCACATGTGTGTCACCATATGGATATGTAGAGCTTTAGGATTTGACTCTGACAAAAAGTTCATTGTTAATGGACAGAGAGTCAAACATTATCTTGAAAGCAATGTTGAGCAAGAATGCTCAAAACTGAGACTAGACTAAAGCTCAATAAAAGTCCAGCTAAAGACAATAAAGAAGCGCTTGCTGGGAGGAAACCCAATCATTAGCAAGGGTTCTTGTTATTTAAATTATAATTATAGGAGTTTGATATAAATTATCTTTAAGGTTAATTGTTAAATGCAGAAGTTTACAGAGTTACAGAAGGATTCAGAACACAAAGCAGAGAAAAGGAGCTCACTAGCTCGAAAATGCCAGTAAGAGGCATTTTGGGCGTTAAACGCCAGAATGGGTACCATTCTGGGCGTTTAATGCCAGAGTTGCAGCATCCTGGGTGTTCAGAAAAATGCCCAGTGACAAAAGATTTGATGAGCGGATAATTTATACGCTTTTTGGCATTGTTTTTAGTATGTTTTTAGTATGTTTTAGTTAGTTTTTAGTATATTTTTATTAGTTTTTATTTAAAATTCATTTTTCTGGACTTTACTATGAGTTTGTGTGTTTTTCTGTGATTTCAGGTATTTTCTGGTTGAAATTGAGGGACCTGAGCAAAAATCTGATTCAGAGACTGAAAAGGACTGCAGATGCTGTTGGATTCTGACCTCCCTGCACTCGAAGTGGATTTTCTGGAGCTACAGAAGCCCAATTGGCGCGCTCTCAACGGCTCTGGAAAGTAGACATCCTGGGCTTTCCAGCAATGTGTAATAGTTCATACTTTGCCCGAGATTTGATGGCCCAAACTGGCGTTCTAAATCAGCTCAAAATTGCCCGGTGTTAAACGCCAGAACTGGCACAAGAATGGGAGTTAAACGCCCAAACTGGCACAAAAGCTGGCGTTTAACTCCAAGAAAAGTCTCTGCAGGAAAATGCTTCAATGCTCAGCCCAAGCACACACCAAGTGGGCCTGGAAGTGGATTTTTATGTCATTTACTCATCTTTGTAAACCCTAGGCTACTAGTTCTCTACATATAGGACCTTTTACTATTGTATTTTCATCTTGGTTCTTCTGGTTCCCTCTCTGGGGGCTGAAGCCAATGATCACTTTTGTTCTTATGTATTTTCAACGGTGGAGTTTCTACACACCATAGATTAAGGTGTGGAGCTCTGCTGTATCTCGAGTATTAATGCAATTACTATTGTTCTTCTATTCAATTCAGCTTGTTCTTGTTCTAAGATATCACTTGTTCTTCAACTTGATGAATGCTATGATCCATGACACTCATCATCATTCTCACCTATGAACGTGTGCCTGACAACCACCTCCGTTCTACCTTAGATTGAGTGGATATCTCTTGGATCCCTTAATCGGAATCTTCGTGGTATAAGCTAGAATTGATGGCGGCATTCAAGAGAATCCGGAAGGTCTAAACCTTGTCTGTGGTATTCTAAGTAGGATTCAATGATTGAATGACTGTGATGAGCTTCAAACTCCTGAAGGCTGGGCGTTAGTGACAGACGTAAAAGAATCACTGGATTCTATTCCAACCTGATTGAGAACCGACAGATGATTAGCCGTGCCGTGACAGGGTGCCTTGAACATTTTCACTGAGAGGACGGGATTGTAGCCACTGACAACGGTGATGCCCAACATACAGCTTGCCATGGAAAGGAGTAAGAAGGATTGGATGAAGACAGTAGGAAAGCAGAGAGACGGAAGGGATAAAGCATCTCCATACGCTTATCTGAAATTCTCACCAATGAATTACATAAGTATCTCTATCTTTGTTTTATGCTTTATTCATATATCATTCATAACCATTTGAATCTGCCTGACTAAGATTTACAAGGTGACCATAGTTTGCTTCATACCAACAATCTCCGTGGGATCGACCCTTACTCGCGTAAGGTTTATTACTTGGACGACCCAGTGCACTTGCTGGTTAGTTGTGCGAAGTTGTAAATTATGTTTAGACCATGGTATTGAGCACCAATTTTTTGGAGCCATTACCGGGGACTGTTTGAGTTGTGAAAAGAATGAATCACAATTTCGTGCACCAAGTTTTTGGCGCCGTTGCCGGGGATTGTTGAGTTTGGACAACTGACGGTTCATCTTGTTGCTTAGATTAGGTATTTTTCTTCAGAGTTCTTAAGAATGAATTCTAGTGTTTCAAGGTGATGTTCTTATCATCACCAAAGCTGATTGATTTTCATCAATTTAGCTCTTGAATGCAATGTCCTACTGAAGCTTGGCTAGCCATGTCTAATTTCTTTGGACTAAAGCTTTAGACTAACATTGCATGATTCCTGGAATTCTCATTAAGAATTTTGATACCTTTATTTTCTTTTTCACTTAATTTTCGAAAAATCCAAAAAAAAAAAATACAAAATCATAAAAACCAAAAATATTCTCATGTTTCTTGTTGAATCTAGTGTCTCATTTTAAATTTGGTGTCAATTGCATGTTTCTGTTCTTCTTGCATTCATTCATGTGTCTTCATTGATCTTCAAGAAGTTCTTGATGATTTCCTTGTTCTGATCTTTAAATTCTCTTGTCTGGAGTGTTTTGTTGTTTCTCATATGCATTCTCATTTTGTTAGTGTCAATGGTATACAAACTGCTAAGTTTGGTGTCTTGCATGCATTGTTATTTGATTTTAGTTACATTTTAATTATTAAAAATCCAAAAAAAATTTTTATTTGTGTCTTTTCAAGTCAATAATACAGAGAATTGAAGATTCAGAACATACAGCAGAGGAATTACACAGAAAAAGTTGGGCATTCAAAACGCCCAGTGAAGAAGGAAAACTGGCGTTTAAACGCCAGCCAGGGTGCTTGGCTGGGCATTTAACGCCCAAAAGGGTAGTGTTTTGGGCGTTAAACGCCAGAATGTATACCATTCTGGGCGTTTAACGCCAGGATGGCACAAGAGGGAAGATTTTGTTTTCAAATCATTTTTTTCAAGATTTCAAAATTTTTTCAAAATCAAATCTTTTTCAAATCATATCTTTTCAATCAAATCTTTTTCAAAATCAATTTTTTTCCATTTTCAAAAATACTTGCTATCAATTAATGATTTGATTCAACATTTCAAGTATGTTGCCTTTTCTGTTGAGAAAGGTTTAATGTTTGAATCATATCTTTTCTTGTTAGCCAAGTCATTAATTTTTAAAATCAAATCTTCTTAAATTATTTTTCAAATCATATCTTCTCAATCAAATCTTTTTAAAACCATAACTTTTCAATCATATCTTCTCAATCACATCTTTTTCAGAATAGTTTTTAATCATATCTTTTTTATTTCTAATTTCAAAATCTTTTTCAAAAATTACTTGATTTCTTTTCCACTCTTGGTTTTCGAAAATCAATTAGTGTTTTTCAAAATGTTTTTAAAATCTTTTACTTAATTTTCGAAAATTTCTTCCCCTCTTCTCACATCCTTCTATTTATGGACTAACACTCCTCCTCAATAAACAATTCGAACTCCATCTCTTTTGATAAGTTCGAATTCTTCTACCTCTCCTTCTATTTTTCTTTTCTTCTGACACCTCAAGGAATCTCTATACTGTGACATAGAGGATTCCATATTTTCTTGTTTTCTTCTCTTTCATATGAGCAGGAGCAAAGACAAAAGCATTCTTGTTGAAGTTGACCCCGAACCTGAAAGGACCTTGAAGCGAAAGCTAAGAGAAGCTAAGGCACAACTCTCTGTAGAGGACCTAACAGAAATCTTCAAAGAAGAAGAAGACATGGCAGCCAAAAACAACAACAATGCCAACAATGCAAGGAAGGTGCTGGGTGACTTTATTGCACCTACTCCCGACTTCTATGGGAGAAGCATCTCTATCCCTGCCATTGGAGCAAACAACTTTGAGCTTAAGCCTCAATTAGTTTCTCTAATGCAACAGAATTGCAAGTTCCATGGACTTCCCTTGGAAGATCCTCATCAGTTTTTAGCTGAGTTCTTGCAAATCTGTGACACTGTCAAGACTAATGGGGTTGACCCTGAGGTCTACAGACTTATGCTATTCCCTTTTGTTGTAAGAGACAGAGCTAGGATTTGGTTGGACTCACAACCTAAAGAAAGCCTGAACTATTGGGAAAAGCTAGTCAATGCCTTCTTGGCAAAGTTCTTTCCACCTCAAAAATTGAGTAAGCTTAGAGTGGAAGTCCAAACCTTCAGACAGAAGGAAGGTGAATCCCTCTATGAAGCTTGGAAAAGATACAAACAATTGATCAGAAAGTGTCCCTCTGACATGCTTTCTGAATGGAGCATCATAGGTATTTTCTATGATGGTCTGTCTGAACTGTCCAAGATGTCTTTGGATAGCTCTGCTGGAGGATCTCTTCATCTGAAGAAGACGCCTATAGAAGCTCATGAATTAATTGAAATGGTTGCAAATAACCAATTCATGTACACTTCTGAAAGGAATCCTGTGAACAATGGGACAAATCAGAAGAAAGGAGTTCTTGAGATTGATACTCTGAATGCCATACTGGCTCAGAACAAAATATTGACTCAGCAAGTCAATTTGATTTCTCAAAGTCTGTGTGGAATGCAAGCTGCACCAAGCAGTACTAAGGACGCTTCATCTGAAGAAGAAGCTTATGATCATGAGAACCCTTCAATGGAAGAGGTGAATTACATGGGAGAACCCTATGGAAATACCTATAATTCTTCATGAAGAAATCATCCAAATCTCTCATGGAAAGATCAACAGAGACCTCAACAAGGTTTCAACAACAATAATGGTGGAAGAAACAGGTTTAGCAATGGCAAGCCTTTTCCATCATCTTCTCAGCAACAGACAGAGAATTCTAAGCAGAACCACTTCGACTTAGCAACCATGGTCTCTGATCTAATCAAAACCACTCAAAGTTTCATGACTGAAACAAGGTCCTCCATTAGAAACTTGAAGGCACAAGTGGGTCAGCTGAGCAAGAAAATTACTGAACTCCCTCTTAGTACTCTTCCAAGCAATATAGAAGAGAATCCAAAAGGAGAATGCAAGGCCATTAACATGACCTACATGGCCGAATTGGGAGAGGAGGAAGAGGCAGTGAACGCCACTGAGGAAGACCTCAATGGATGTCCACTGGCCTCCAATGTGTTCCCTAATGAGCAACCATGGGAATCTGAGGCTCACACTGAGACCATAGAGATTCCATTAGATTTACTTCTGCCATTCATGAGCTCTGATGAGTATTCCTCCTCTGAAGAGGATGAATATGTCACTGAAGAGTAAGTTGCTAAATACCTTGGAGCAATCATGAAGCTAAATGACAAGTTATTTGGTAATGAGACTTGGGAGGATGAACCCCCTTTACTCACCAAAGAACTGGATGACTTGTCTAGGCAGAGATTACCTCAAAAGAGACAGGATCCTGGGAAGTTTTCAATACCTTGTACCATAGGCACCATGACCTTTAAGAAGGCTCTATGTGACTTAGGGTCAAGTGTAAACCTCATGCCTCTCTCTGTAATGGAGAAGCTAGGGATCTTTGAGGTACAAGCTGCAAGAATCTCACTAGAGATGGCAGACAATTCAAGAAAACAAGCTTATGGGCTTGTAGAGGATGTTCTGGTAAAGATTGAAGACCATTACATCCCTGCTGATTTCATAGTCCTAGAGACTGGGAAGTGCATGGATGAATCCATCATCCTTGGCAGACCCTTCCTAGCCACAACAAAGACTGTGATTGATGTGGACAGAGGAGAATTGATCATTCAAGTGAATGAAGAATCCTTTGTGTTTAAGGCTCAAGGATATCCCTCTGTCACCATGGAGAGGAAGCATGAAGAGCTTCTCTCAAAACAGAGTCAAACAGAGCCCCCACAGTCAAACTCTAAGTTTGGTGTTGGGAGGCCACAACCAAATTCTAAGTATGGTGTTGAACCCCCACATTCAAACTCTAAGTTTGGAGTTGGGAGGTTCCAACAATGCTCTGAGTGTTTGTGAGGCTCCATGAGAGCCCTCTGTCAAGCTACTGACATTAAAAAAGCGCTTGTTGGGAGGCAATCCAATGTTATATTTAATCTATTTTCCTTTATTATTTTATGTTTTCTGTAGGTTGATGATCATGAGAAGTCACAAAATTAATTGAAAAAGCAAAAACAGAATGAAAAACAGAAAGAAAAATAGCACACCCTGGAGGAAGACCTTGCTGGCGTTTAAACGCCAGTAAGGGCAGCAAATGGGCGTTTAACGCCCAGTCTGGCACCATTCTGGGCGTTTAACGCCAGAAAGGGGCACCAGACTGGCGTTAAACACCAAGAAAGGGCAAGAAGTTGGCATTAAACGCCAGAAATGGGCACCAGCCCGACGTTTAACGCCAGAATTGGCACAGAGAGCATTTTTGCTCACCACTTGGTGCAGGGATGACTTTTCCTTGACACCTCAGGATCTGTGGACCCCACAGGATCTCCACCTACCCTACCACCCTCTCTCTTCTTCACCCATTCACCAATCACCTCAACCACCCTTCCCCAAAAACCCCTCACCTATCAAATCCCATCTTTCTCTTCACCACTCACATCCATCCTTCATAAAACCCCACCTACCTCACCATTCAAATTCAAACCACTTTACCTCCCAAACCCACCCTCCCATAGCCGAACCCTACCCCTCTCTCCACCCCTATATAAACCCATCTTCACTCCTTCATTTTCACACAACCTAAACACTACTTCTCCCCCTTTGGCCAAACCACAAAAGCCATCTCCATCTCCTCTATTTCTTCTTCTTCTACTCTCTTCTTTCTTCTTTTGCTCGAGGACGAGCAAACCTTTTAAGTTTGGTGTGGTAAAAGCATTGCTTTTTGTTTTTCCATAACCATTTATGGCATCCAAGGCCGGAGAAACCTCTAGAAAGAGGAAAGGGAAGGCAAAAGCCTTCACCTCCGAGTCATGGGAGATGGAGAGATTCATCTCAAGGGTGCATCAAGACCACTTCTATGAAGTTGTGGCCTTGAAGAAGGTGATCCCCGAGGTCCCTTTCAAACTCAAAAAGAGTGAATATCCAGAGATCCGACATGAGATTCGAAGAATAAGTTGGGAAGTTCTTACCAACCCCATTCAACAAGTCAGAATCTTAATGGTTCAAGAGTTCTATGCCAATGCATGGATCACCAAGAGCCATGATCAAAGTGTGAACCCGAACCCAAAGAATTGGCTTACAATTTTTCGGGGGAAATACTTAGATTTTAGTCCGGAAAATGTAAGGTTGGCATTCAACTTGCCCATGATGCAAGGAGATGAACACCCTTACACTAGAAGGGTCAACTTTGATCAAAGGTTGGACCAAGTCCTCATAGACATCTGTGAAGAGGGCGCTCAATGGAAGAGAGATTCAAGAGGGAAGCCGGTTCAACTGAGAAGGCATGACCTCAAGCCAGTGGCTAGGGGATGGTTGGAGTTTATCCAACGCTCAATCATTCCCACTAGCAACCGGTCCGAAGTTACTATAGACCGGGTCATCATGATTCATAGCATCATGAGTGGAGAAGAAGTAGAAGTTCATGAGGTTATAGCCCAAGAACTTTATAAGGTGGCGGACAAGTCCTCTACCTTGGCAAGGTTAGCCTTTCCTCATCTCATTTGTCACCTCTGTTATTCAGTTGGAGTTGACATAGAGGGAGACATCCCCATTGATGAGGACAAGCCCATCACTAAGAAAAGGATGGAGCAAACAAGAGATCTCACTCATCATGAAATCTCTGAGATACCTCAAGGGATGCACTTTCCTCCACAAAACTATTGGGAGCAAATCAACACCTCCCTAGGAGAATTGAGTTCCAACCTGGGACAACTAAGGGTGGAGCACCAAGAACATTCCATCCTCCTCCATGAAATCAGAGAAGATCAAAGAATCATGAGAGAGGAGCAACAAAGGCAAGGAAGAGACATTGAGGAGCTCAGGCAGTCCATAAGATCTTCAAGAGGAAGAACAAGCCGCCATCACTAAGGTGGACCCGTTCTTTAATTTCCATGTTCTTTATTTTCTTGTTTTTCAAATTTTATGCTTATGTTTAACCATGTTTGTGTCTTATTACATGATCATTAGTTTCTTAGTGTCTATGACTTAAAGTTATGAATGTCCTATGAATCCATCACCTTTCTTAAATGAAAAATGTTCTAAATTGAAAAAGAGAAGAATTGCATGAATTTTGAATTTTATAACAGATTAATTATTTTGATGTGGTGGCAATACTTTTGTTTTCTGAATGTATGCTTAAACAGTGCATATGTCTTTTGAATTTGTTGTTCATGAATGTTGGCTTTTGAAAGAATGATGAAAAAGGAGACATGTTACTGAGGATCTGAAAAATCATAAAGATGATTCTTGAAGCAAGAAAAAGCAGTGAATACAAAAAAAAGGAAAAAAACGAAAAAAAGGAGAAAAACGAAAAAAAAAGAAAGAAAAAGAAAGTTGTGATCCAAGGCAAAAAGAGTGTGCTTAAGAACCTTGGACACCTCTAATTGGGGACTCTAGCAAAGCTGAGTCACAATCTGAAAAGGTTCACCCAATTATGTGTCTGTGGATGTATGTATCCGGTGGTAATACTGGAAGACAGAGTGCTTTGGGCATCGGCCAAGACTCATAAAGTAGCTGTGTTCAAGAATCATCATACTTAACTAGGAGAATCAATAACACTATCTGGATTCTGAGTTCCTATAGAAGCCAATCATTCTGAATTTCAAAGGATAGAGTGAGATGCCAAAACTGTTCAGAGGCAAAAAGCTAAAAGCCCCGCTCATCTAATTAATACTGATCTTCATAGATGTTTTTGGAATTCATTGCATATTCTCTTCTTTTATCTTATTTGATTTTCAGTTGCTTGGGGACAAGCAACAATTTAAGTTTGGTGTTGTGATGAGCGGATAATTTATATGCTTTTTGGCATTGTTTTTAGTATGTTTTTAGTATGTTTTAGTTAGTTTTTAGTATATTTTTATTAGTTTTTAGTTAAAATTCACTTTTCTGGACTTTACTATGAGTTTGTGTGTTTTTCTGTGATTTCAGGTATTTTCTGGCTGAAATTGAGGGACCTGAGCAAAAATCTGATTCAGAGACTGAAAAGGACTGCAGATGCTGTTGGATTCTGACCTCCCTACACTCGAAGTAGATTTTCTGGAGCTACAGAAGCCCAATTGGCACGCTCTCAACGGCGCTAAAAAGTAGACATCCTGGGATTTCCATCAATGTATAATAGTCCATACTTTTCCCGAGATTTGATGGCCCAAACTGGCGTTCCAAATCAGCTCAAAACTGCCTGGCGTTAAACGCCGGAACTGGCACAAGAATGGGAGTTAAACGCCCAAACTGGCACAAAAGCTGGCGTTTAACTCCAAGAAAAGTCTCTACACGAAAATGCTTCAATGCTCAGCCCAAGCACACACCAAGTGGGCCCGGAAGTGGATTTTTATGTCATTTACTCATCTTTGTAAACCCTAGGCTACTAGTTCTCTACATATAGGACCTTTTACTATTGTATTTTCATCTTGGTTCTTCTGGTTCCCTCTCTGGGGGCTGAAGCCAATGATCACTTTTATTCTTATGTATTTTCAACGGTGGAGTTTCTACACACCATAGATTAAGGTGTGGAGCTCTGCTGTACCTCGAGTATTAATGCAATTACTATTGTTCTTCTATTCAATTCAGCTTGTTCTTGTTCTAAGATATCACTTGTTCTTCAACTTGATGAATGTGATGATCTGTGACACTCATCATCATTCTCACCTATGAACGTGTGCCTGACAACCACCTCTGTTCTACCTTAGATTGAGTGGATATCTCTTGGATCCCTTAATCGGAATCTTCGTGGTATAAGCTAGAATTGATGGCGGCATTCAAGAGAATCCGGAAGGTCTAAACCTTGTATGTGGTATTCTGAGTAGGATTCAATGATTGAATGACTGTGACGAGCTTCAAACTCCTGAAGGTTGGGCGTTAGTGACAGACGCAAAAGAATCACTGGATTCTATTCCAACCTGATTGAGAACCGACAGATGATTAGCCGTGCCGTGACAGGGTGCCTTGAACATTTTCACTGAGAGGACGGGTGATGAGCGGATAATTTATACGCTTTTTGGCATTGTTTTTAGGTAGTTTTTAGTAGGTTCAAGCTACTTTTAGGGATGTTTTCATTAGTTTTTATGTTAAATTCACATTTCTGGACTTTACTATGAGTTTGTGTGTTTTTCTGTAATTTCAGGTAATTTCTGACTGAAATTGAGGGACTTGAGCAAAACTCTGAAAAAGGCTAACAAAAGGACTGCTGATGCTATTGGAATCTGACCTCCCTGCACTCGAAATGGATTTTCTGGAGCTACAGAACTCCAAATGGGCGCTCTCAACGGCGTTAGAAAGTAGACGTCCAAAGCTTTCCAGCAATATATAATTGTCCATACTTTATTCGAAAATTGACGACGTAAATTGGCGTTGAACGCCAAGTATATGCTGCTGTCTAGAGTTAAATGCCAGAAACACGTCATGATCCGGAGTTGAACGCCCAAAACACGTTATAACTTGGAGTTCAACTCCAAGAAAAGCCTCAGCTCGTGGATAGATCAAGCTCAGCCCAAGCATACACCAAGTGGGCCCCGAAAGTGGATTTATGCATCAATTACTTACTCATGTAAACCCTAGTAGCTAGTCTAGTATAAATAGGATAATTTACTATTGTATTAGACATCTTTTGACAGTTTAATCTTTGGAACTGTTTAGTCTTTGATCATTCGGTCTTTTGATCATTCAGGGGGCTGGCCATTCGGCCATGCCTGAACCTTTCACTTATGTATTTTCAACAGTGGAGTTTCTGCACACCATAGATTAAGGGTGTGGAGCTTTGCTGTACCTCAAGTTTCAATACAATCACTATTATTTTCTATTCAATTCTCTTTTATTCTTATTCCAAGATATACGTTGCACTTCAACTTGATAAATGTGATGATCCGTGACACTCATCATCATTCTCACCTATGGACGCACGTGACTGACAACCACTTCAGTTCTACTTTAGGCCGGGCGCATATCTCTTAGATTCTCCAACAGAATCTTCGTGGTATAAGCTAGATAGATGGCGGCATTCATGGGGATCCAGAAAGTCTAACCTTGTCTGTGGTATTCCGAGTAGGATCCCGGGAATCCGGAAAGTCTAACCTTGTCTGTGGTATTCCGAGTAGGATTCCGGTATTGAATGACTGTGACGAGCTTCAAACTCCTGAAGGCTGGGCGTGATGACAAATGCAAAAGAATCAAGGGATTCTACTCCAACCTGATTGAGAACCGATAGATGATTAGCCGTGCTGTGACAGAGCATTTGGACCATTTTCACTGAGAGGATGGGATGTAGCTATCAACAAGGGTGATGCCTCCAGACGATTAGCCGTGCAGTGACAGCACATAGGACCATTTTCCCGAGAGGATTAAAAGTAACCATTGATGATGGTGATGCCCTACATGCAGCTTGCCATGGAAAGGAGTAAGAAGGATTGGATGAATGTAATAAGAAAGTAGAGATTCAAGAGGAGCACAGCATCTCCATACGCCTATCTGAAATTCCCACTATTGATTTACATAAGTATTTCTATCCTATTTTATTTTCTGTTTATTATTAATTTTTGAACTCATCATAAACCAATTTAATCTGCCTAACTGAGATTTACAAGGTGACCATAGCTTGCTTCATACCAACAATCTCTGTGGGATCGACCCCTACTCACGTAAGGTATTACTTGGATGACCCAGTACACTTGCTGGTTAAGTTGAACGGAGTTATGATCACACCAGGGATTATTAAGATCCCAATTCATCACACCATGATCTCTTTGGGATATTTTTGATTTCATACAAATAGAAAGAGACCAACTCTGAGGATCACAATTTCGTCCACCAAGTTTTTGGCGCCGTTGCCGGGGATTGTTCGAGTATGGACAACTGACGGTTCATCTTGTTGCTCAGATTAGGTAATTTTCTTTTCAAAAATCTTTTTCAAAATTTTTCTTTTATTTTTCGTTTTTCCAAACTTTATTTTCGAAAAAAATTAATAAAAATCCAAAAAAAAAATTAATAAAATCATAAAAATCAAAAATATTTTGTGTTTTTTGTTTGAATCTTGAGTCAATTTTTAAGTTTGGTGTCAATTGCATGCTAAAAAATTTTTCTTGCATTTTTCGAAAAATTCATGCATTCATGGTGTTCTTCATGATCTTCAAGTTGTTCTTGGTAAGCCCTCTTGTTTGATCTTGATGTTTTCTTGTTTTGTGTTGTTTGTTGTTTTTCACATGCATTTTTCGTTTGTTAGAGTCCATGCATTAAAGATTTCTAAGTTTGGTGTCTTGCATGTTTTCTTTGCATCAAAAATTTTTCAAAATTATGTTCTTGATGTTCATCATGATCTTCAAAGTGTTCTTGGTGTTCATCTTGACATTCATAGTTTTCTTGCATGCATCATGTGTTTTGATCCAAAATTTTTATGTTTTGGGTCATAATTATGTTTTTCTATCTCATAATTAAAATATTCAAAAAATCAAAAAAATATCTTTTCCTTATTTTTCTCATAATTTTTGAAAATTTGAGTTGACTTAGTCAAAAATTTTCAAAATTAGTTGTTTCTTACAAGTCAAGTCAAATTTTCAATTTTAAAAATCTTATCTTTTCAAAATCTTTTTCAAAAATCATATCTTTTTAATTTTCTTTTTTATTTTTCGAAAAATTCAAAAATATTTTTCAAAATATTTTCAAAATCTTTTTCTTATCTTTATATCATATTTTCGAAAATTTACTAAACAATTAATGTGATTAATTCAAAAATTTGAAGTTTGTTACTTTCTTGTTAAGAAAGGTTCAATCTTTAAGTTCTAGAATCTTGTAATTTCTTGTTAGTGAAGTAATTGATTTTAAATTTTAAAATTAAATCTTTTTCAACTATATCTTTTTATCATATCTTCTTATCTTGTTATCATATCTTTTTCAAAATTTTATCTTTTTCAAAAATTTAATTTCAAAATATCTTATCTAACTTTTTATCTTCTTATCTTTTCAAATTTGATTTTAACTAACTCTTTGACTTTTTGTTTGTTTCTTATCTTTTTCAAAACCACCTAACTACTTTTCCCTCTTCAATTTTCGAAAATATCTCACCCTTTTTCAAAATTCTTTTTAATTAATTAATTAGTTTTAATTTAAATTTAATCTTATTTCTTATCTCTAATTTTCGAAAATTTCTAACCCTTTTTAAAAATTATTTTCGAATTTTCTGTCTCTTCTCTTTTCTTATTCTATTTAATTATTTATTTACTAACACTTCTCTTCACCTCTCTTCACCCAAATATCCGAACCCACTCTTCTTTATTCTTCTCCCCTTTCTTCTTCTACTAACACAAAGGAATCTCTATACTGTGACATAGAGGATTCCTCTTCTTTTCTTGTTTTCTTCTCTTTCATATGAGCAGGAACAGGGAAAAAGGCACTCTTGTTGAAATTGATCCTGAACCTGAAAGGACTCTGAAAAGGAAACTAAGAGAAACTAAATTACAACAATCCAGAAACAATCTTTCAGAAATTTTCGAACAAGAGAAGGAGATGGCAGCCAAAAATAATAATAATGCAAGGAGAATGCTTGGTGACTTCACAAAGCCAACATCCAAATTTGATGGAAGAAGCATCTCCATTCCTGCCATTGGAGCCAATAATTTTGAGCTTAAGCCTCAACTAGTTGCTTTAATGCAACAAAACTGCAAGTTTTATGGACTTCCATCTTAAGATCCTTATCAGTTTTTAACTGAGTTCTTGCAGATCTGTGAGACTGTAAAGACGAATGGAGTTGATCCTGAAGTCTACAGACTCATGCTTTTCCCTTTTGCTGTAAGAGACAGAGCTAGAATATGGTTGGATTCACAACCTAAGGATAGCCTGGACTCCTGGGATAAGCTGGTCACAGCCTTCTTGGATAAATTCTTTCCTCCTCAAAAGCTAAGCAAGCTGAGAGTGGATGTTCAAACCTTCAAACAAAAAGATGGTGAATCCCTCTATGAAGCTTGGGAAAGATACAAGCAGCTGACCAAAAGATGTCCATCTGACATGTTTTCAGAATGGACCATATTAGATATATTCTATTATGGTCTATCTGAATTTTCGAAAATGTCATTGGACCATTCTGCAGGTGGATCTATTCACCTAAAAAAAACGCCTGAAGAGGCTCAAGAACTCATTGACATGGTTGCAAACAACCAATTCATGTACACTTCTGAGAGGAATTCCGTGAATAATGGGATACCTCAGAAGAAAGGAGTTCTTGAAATTGATGCTCTGAATGCCATATTGGCTCAGAACAAAGTGTTGACTCAACAGGTCAACATGATCTCTCAAAATCTGAATGGATGGCAACATGCATCCAACAGTACTAAAAAGGCAGCTTCTGAAGAAGCTTATGATCCTGAGAACCCTGCCATGGCAGAGGTTAATTACATGGGTGAACCTTATGGAAACACCTATAACTCATCATGGAGAAATCATCCAAATTTCTCATGGAAGGATCAACAAAAGCCTCAACAAGGCTTTAACAATGGTGGACGCAATAGGCTGAGCAATAGCAAGCCTTTTCCATCATCTTCTTAGCAACAGACAGAGAATTCTGAACAAAACACTTCTAATTTAGCCAATCTAGTCTCCGATCTGTCAAAGGCCACTTTCAGTTTCATGAGTGAAATAAGATCCTCCATTAGAAATCTGGAGGCACAAGTGGGCCAGCTGAGTAAGAAAGTCATTGAAACTCCTCCCAGTATTCTCCCAAGCAATATAGAAGAGAATCCAAAAGGAGAGTGCAAGACCATTGATATAATCAAAATGGCCGAATGTACAAGGGAGGAGGAGGATGAAAATCCTAGTGAGGAAGACCTCCCGGGACGTCCCTCAAGCAAGAAGGAGTTTCCTATTAAGGATCCAAAGGAATCTGAGGCTCATATAGAGACCATAGAGATTCTATTAAATCTCCTTCTGCTATTCATGAGATCTGAAGACTATTCTTCCTCTGAAGAGGATGAAGATGTGACTGGAGAGCAAGTTGCTCAATATTTAGGAGCTATCATGAAGCTGAATGCCAAGTTGTTTGGTAATGAGACTTGGGAAAGTGAACCTTCCTTGCTCATTAGTGAACTGGATACCTGGATTCAGCAAATTTTACCTCAAAAGAAACAAGATCCTGGCAAGTTTTTGATACCTTGTACCATAAGCACCATGACCTTTGCAAAAGCTCTGTGTGATCTGGGGTCAGGAATAAATCTTATGCCACTCTCTGTAATGGAGAAGTTGGGGATCATTGAGGTACAACCTGCCTTGTTCTCATTACAATTGGCAGACAAGTCATTGAGACAAGCTTATGGAATAGTGGAGGACGTGTTAGTAAAGGTTGAAGGCCTTTACATCCCTGCTGATTTCATAATCTTAGACACTAGGAAGGAAGAGGATGAATGCATCATCCTTGGAAGACCTTTCCTAGCCACAGCAGGAGCTGTGATAGATGTCAACAGAGGTGAATTAGTCCTTCAATTGAATGGGGACTACCTTGTGTTTAAGGCACATGGCCATCCCTCTGTGACAAAAGAGAGTAAGCATGAAGAGCTTCTCTCAGTTCAGAGTCAAGAAGAGCCCCCACAGTCAAACTCTAAGTTTGGTGTTGGGAGGCCACAACCAAACTCTAAGTTTGGTGTTAAGACCCCATATCCAAACTCTAAGTTTGGTGTTGGGACTATACAACATTGACCTGATCACCTTGTGGCTCCATGAGAGCCCACTGTCAAGCTATTGACATTAAAGAAGCGCTTGTTGGGAGGCAACCCAATTTTATTTATCTAATTTTTATTTTATTTTATTCTATTGTTATTTTGTGTTTTATTAGGTACATGATCATGTGGAGTCATGAAAAAAATATAAAAATTAAAAACAGAATCAAAAACAGCAGAAGAAAAATCACACCCTGGAGGAAGCACAGACTGGCGTTCAACGCCAGTAAGAAGCATCTGGCTGGCGTTCAACGCCAGAACAGAGCATGAATCTGGCGCTGAACGCCAGAAACAAGCAACATTCTGGCATTTGAACGCCAGAATGGTATGCAAAGGCATTTTACATGCCTATTTGGTGCAGGGATGGAATTCTTTGACACCTCAGGATCTGTGGACCCCACAGGATCACCTCAGGATCTGTGGACCCCACAGGATCCCCACCTAACATAATCCCACCTTACCTCCTAATCCTATTTTACTCTTCCCAATAAACACTCTTTCCCAAAACCCTTCACCAATCACCTCAATCTCTCTTCCCAATTACCCTCTTCACCATTCACATCCATCCACTCTTCCCCATAAACCCCACCTACCTTCCAAATTCAAATTTTCTTTCCCACCCAATCCCACCCTATATGACCGAAACTTCACTCTCCCCTCTCCCTATATATACCCTTCCATTCTACTTCATTTTCACACAACACTACCCCCTCTTCTATACCTTGGCCGAATCCATCTCCTCTCACTCTCCTCAATATTTTCTTCTTCTTCTTCTTCTATTCTTTCTTCTCTTGCTCGAGGGCGAGCAATATTTTAAGTTTGGTGTGGTAAAAGCATAAGCTTTTTATTTTTCCATTACCATCAATGGCACCTAAGGCCGAAGAATCCTTTAGAAGAGAAAAAGGGAAGACAAAAGCTTCCACCTCCGAGTCATGGGAGATGGAAAGATTCATCTCCAAAAGCCATCAAGACCACTTCTATGATGTTGTGGCAAAGAAGAAGGTGATCCCTGAGGTCCCTTTCAAGCTCAAGAAAAATGAGTATCCGGAGATCCGACATGAGATCCGAATAAGAGGTTGGGAAGTCCTAACCAACCCCATGCAACAAGTCGGAATCTTAATGGTTCAAGAGTTCTATGCCAATGCATGGATCACTAGGAACCAAGATCAAAGTATGAACCCGAGTCCAAAGAATTATCTAACAATGGTTCGGGGGAAATACTTAGATTTTAGTCCGGAGAATGTGAGATCGGCGTTCCACTTGCCCATGATGCAAGAAGATGTATGCCCCTACACTAGAAGGGTCAACTTTAATCAAAGGTTGGACCAAGTCCTTATGGACATATGTGTGGAAGGAGCTCAATGGAAAAGAGACTCCAAAGGCAAGCCAGTTCAACTAAGAAGACTGGACCTCAAGCCTGTGGCTAGAGGATGGTTGGAGTTCATTCAATGCTCCATCATTCCCACTAGCAACCGATCTGAAGTTACTGTGGATCGGGCCAACATGATTCATAGCATCATGATTGGAGAGGAAGTAGAAGTTCATGAAGTCATCTCCAATGAATTCTACAAAATAGCCGAAAAGCCCTCCACCATGGCAAGGCTAGCTTTTCCTCACCTTATTTGCCATCTATGTTACTCAGTTGGAGTTATCATAGAAGGAGACATCTCTATTGAAGAGGATAAGCCCATCACCAAGAAGAGGATGGAACAAGCAAGAGAGACCCTCCACGGTTCTCAAGAGATGCATGAGGATGCTCATCATCAAGAAATCCCTGAGATGCCTTAAGGGATGCACTTTCCTCCCAACAACTATTGGGAATAACTCAACACTTCCTTAGAAGATTTGAGCCACAATGTGGAACAATTAAGGGTGGAACATCATGAGCACTCCATCATTCTCCATGAAATAAGAGAAGACCAAAGAGTAATGAGGGAGGAGCAACAAAGGCAAGGAAGGGACATAGAAGAGCTTAAGGACATCGTTGGTCCTTCAAGAAGAAGACGCCACTAAGGTGGATTCATTCCTTGTTCTTATTTCTTTCTGTTTTTCGGTTTCTATGTTATGTTTATCTATATTTTGTGTCTCTACTTCATGATCATTAGTATGTAGTAACCATGTCTTAAAGCTATGAATAAAATCCATTAATCCTTCACCTCTCATAAATGAAAAATATTTTAATTCAAAAGAACAAGAAGTACATGAATTTCGAATTTATCCTTGAATTTAGTTTAATTATATTGATGTGGTGACAATACTTTTTGTTTTCTGAATGAATGATTGAACAGTGCATATTTTTGATCTTGTTGTTTATGAATGTTAAAATTGTTGGCTCTTGAAAGAATGATGAACAAAGAGAAATGTTATTGATGATCTGAAAAATCATGAAATTGATTCTTGAAGCAAGAAAAAGCAGTGAAAAAGAAGAAGCTTGCGAAAAAAAAATGGCGAAAAAAAAAATATATATATATAGAAAGAAAAAGAAAAAGCAAGCAGAAAAAGCCAATAGCTCTTAAAACCAAAAGGCAAGGGTAAAAAGGATCCAAAGCAAAAGAGTGTGCTTAAAAGCTCTGGACACCACTAACTGGGGACTCTAGCAAAGCTGAGTCACAATCTGAAAAGGTTCACCCAGTTATGTGTCTGTGGCATTTATGTATCCGGTGGTAATATCGAAAAACAAAGTGCTTAGGGCCACAGCCAAGACTCACAAGTAGCTGTGTTCAAGAATCAACATGCTTAACAAGGTAATTCAATAAGACTATCTGAACTCTGAGTTCCTAGAGACGCCAATCACTCTAAACTTCAAAGGAAAAAGTGAGATGCCAAAACTGTTCAGAAGCAAAAAGCTACAAGTCCCGCTCATCTAAATTAGAATTAATATTCATTGATATTTTGGAATTTATAGTACATTCTCTTCTTTTTATCCTAATTGATTTTCAGTTGCTTGGGGACAAGCAACAATTTAAGTTTGGTGTTGTGATGAGCGGATAATTTATACGCTTTTTGGCATTGTTTTTAGGTAGTTTTTAGTAAGTTCAAGCTACTTTTAGGGATGTTTTCATTTGTTTTTATGTTAAATTCACATTTCTGGACTTTACTATGAGTTTGTGTGTTTTTCTGTAATTTCAGGTAATTTCTGACTGAAATTGAGGGACTTGAGCAAAACTCTGAAAAAGGCTGACAAAAGGACTGCTGATGCTGTTGGAATCTGACCTCCCTGCACTCGAAATGGATTTTCTGGAGCTACAGAACTCCAAATGGCGCGTTCTCATCGGTGTTAGAAAGTAGACATCCATAGCTTTCCAGCAATATATAATAATCCATACTTTATTCGGAAATTGACAACGTAAATTGGCGTTGAACGCCAAGTACATGCTGCTGTCTGGAGTTAAACGCCAGAAACACGTCATGATCCGGAGTTGAACGCCCAAAACACGTTATAACTTGGAGTTCAACTCCAAGAAAAGCCTCAGCTCGTGGATAGATCAAGCTCAGCCCAAGCATACACCAAGTGGGCCCCGGAAGTGGATTTATGCATCAATTACTTACTCATGTAAACCCTAGTAGCTAGTCTAGTATAAATAGGATAATTTACTATTGTATTAGACATCTTTTGACAGTTTAATCTTTGGAACTGTTTAGTCTTTGATCATTCAGTCTTTTGATCATTCAGGGGGCTGGCCATTCGGCCATGCCTGAACCTTTCACTTATGTATTTTCAACGATGGAGTTTCTGCACACCATAGATTAAGGGTGTGGAGCTCTGCTGTACCTCAAGTTTCAATACAATCACTATTATTTTCTATTCAATTCTATTTTATTCTTATTCCAAGATATACGTTGCACTTCAACTTGATGAATGTGATGATCCGTGACACTCATCATTATTCTCACCTATGGACGCACGTGACTGACAACCACTTCAGTTCTACTTTAGGCCGGGTGCATATCTCTTAGATTCCCCAACAGAATCTTCGTGGTATAAGCTAGATAGATGGCGGCATTCATGGGGATCCGGAAAGTCTAACCTTGTCTATGGTATTCCGAGTAGGATCCCGGGAATCCGGAAAGTCTAACCTTGTCTGTGGTATTCCGAGTAGGATTCCGGTATTGAATGACTGTGACGAGCTTCAAACTCCTGAAGGCTGGGCGTGATGACAAACGCAAAAGAATCAAGGGATTCTACTCCAACCTGATTGAGAACCGACAGATGATTAGCCGTACTGTGACAGAGCATTTGGACCATTTTCACTGAGAGGATGGGATGTAGCTATCAACAAGGGTGATGCCTCTAGACGATTAGCCGTGCAGTGACAGCGCATAGGACTATTTTCCCGAGAGGATTAAAAGTAACCATTGATGATGGTGATGCCCTACATGCAGCTTGCCATGGAAAGAAGTAAGAAGGATTGGATGAATGTAATAAGAAAGTAGAGATTCAAGAGGAGCACAGCATCTCCATATGCCTATCTGAAATTCCCACTATTGATTTACATAAGTATTTCTATCCTATTTTATTTTCTGTTTATTATTAATTTTCAAACTCATCATAAACCAATTTAATCTGCCTAACTGAGATTTACAAGGTGACCATAGCTTGCTTCATACCAACAATCTCTGTGGGATCGACCCTTACTCACGTAAGGTATTACTTGGATGACCCAATACACTTGCTGGTTAAGTTGAACGGAGTTATGATCACACCAGGGATTATTAAGATCCCAATTCATCACACCATGATCTCTTTGGGGTATTTTTGATTTCATACAAATACAAAGAGACCAACTCTGAGGATCACAATTTCGTCCACCAACGGGATTGTAGCCACTGACAACGGTGATGCCCAACATACAGCTTGTCATGGAAAGGAGTAAGAAGGATTGGATGAAGACAGTAGGAAAGCAGAGAGACGGAAGGGATAAAGCATCTCCATACGCTTATCTGAAATTCTCAGCAATGAATTACATAAGTATCTCTATCTTTGTTTTATGCTTTATTCATATATCATTCATAACCATTTGAATCTGCCTGACTAAGATTTACAAGGTGACCATAGCTTGCTTCATACCAACAATCTCCGTGGGATCGACCCTTACTCGCGTAAGGTTTATTACTTGGACGACCCAGTGCACTTACTGGTTAGTTGTGCGAAGTTGTGAAATTATGTTTAGACCATGGTATTGAGCACCAAGTTTTTGGAGCCATTACCGGGGACTGTTTGAGTTGTGAAAAGAATGAATCACCATTTCGTGCACCAGGATTCCTGGTGTTTAACGCCAAGCAGGATACCTGGCTGGGCGTTAAACGCCCAAATTGGCCTTTTAATAATCTTCTAAATTCTTTTTAATTTTCTTTCAAAATCCCTTTCAAATCTTTTTCAAAAACTCATTTATCTTTTCAATTTCTTTCCAAATCTTTTCCAACTCATCATATAATCTTTTAATTCTTAGATGCCTCAACAAAAATTTAGATTTAACTTCTTTATATCTTTTCCATATCTTTTGAATTTTAAAATCTCATCTTTTTCATATCATGATTCATCTTTTACAAATCATATCTTTCTATCATATCTTTTCAAAATTTTCAAAACCCACCACCTCCCTTTTAAATACACGTTCAGCCATCCCCATACCTCCACCATTCGAATCTGTCTCCCCTTCTATTCCTCTCCTTTCCATTCTTTTGTTTGAGGACAAGCAAACCTCTAAGTTTCGTGTGTTTTTCTGTAATCACTAAGCAAAACCTCGCCAAGATCATGGCCCCTAAAGGAAAATAAACCACTTTAAGAGGCAAGAAAGAGAATAATCCAAAACCACTTTGGAATCATGAGAGGTTCTTAACCAAAGAACATGCAGACCATTACCACAAAATAATGGGTTTGAGGTCAGTGATCCCGGAAGTTAAGTTCGATCTGAAAGAAGACGAATATCCAAAGATCCAAGAACAGATTCGAAACAGAGGTTGGGAAATCCTAGCTAATCCTGAGACAAAGGTGGGAAAAAACATGGTCCAGGAATTCTACTCAAATATGTGGCTAACAGATAAACAGAGAATGATGGAAACTGCCTTCCATACCTTTCGAACCATGGTCAGAGGGAGGACTATTTACTTCCACCTTGACAAAATAAGAGAGGTCTTCAAGCTGCCTCAACTAGAAGATAATCCAAAATCCTTTAATAGGAGAATGGTGAGAGTATATAAGCGTTTGGACCAAGTTCTAGAGGACATATGCCTCTCTGGAAATAAGTGGATAACCAACTCAAAAGGTATTCTAAACCAACTCAAGAGAGGAGATCTCTAACCAGTCGCTAGGGGCTGGTTGGACTTCATTGGGCATTCTATACTGCCCACTAGCAACCGCTCTGATTTCTTGTGAGATTTACACAATTGCAAATAAGAACTCCACTGAAGCCAAATTGGCTTACCCAAGCTTAATCTCTCTGCTATGTAAAGATGCTGGGGTAAAGATGGGAGTGGATGAGTTCATCTCAGTCGAGCATCCAATCACTAAAAGGTCAATGGAGGGACTACAAGTACACGACAACTCCATCAAGAGGAGGGCGCAGGAGTTCCTCCCAGAAATTCCTCAAATTGACTACTGGGCCCGCCTAGAAGCATCTGTCACCAAGCTGCAAGAAGCTATGGATCAACCCAAGGAAGAACAGTAAAATCAAAATAGCATGCTCTGTAAGCTGCTTAAGGAACAAGAAAAGCAAGGGCGTGAGCTACAGGAGCTGAAGCACCAGAAGCTCTCCCTTAAGGGACCAGACACCCCATAGATTGAAGGAGCATCCATCTCCCAAAATAAAGGTTGTTGAGTCCTAATCTTAAATCTGTGATAACTTTTATTATTAGAAATCTATCTTAAGAATTACATGAGTATTAGTAATTAGGGTCTTTATTTTTATTTTTATTTTTATTATCTCCAAGTAAGCTATAATTTATTCTTCTCATCATCACTAAACATGAATAAAATAGTATATTTTCTTTAGAGTAAGGAGGAAATCTTTTCAAGTTTTCAATAAGAAAAATTCTAATTATTTTTATGTGGTGGCAACACTTTTTGTCTTCTGAATGAATGGTTGAACAGTGCATATTTTTTATAATGAAGTTTATGAATGTTAAAATTGTTGGCTTTTGAAATAATGATGAAAAGAAAGAGAAATGTTATTGATGAGCGGATAATTTGTACGCTTTTTGGCATTGTTTTTAATATGTTTTTGGTAGTTTTAGTTGAGTTCTTAGTATATTTTTATTAGTTTTTAGTTAAAATTCACTTTTCTGGACTTTACTATGAGTTTGTGTGTTTTTCTGTGATTTCAGGTATTTTCTGGCTGAAATTGAGGGACCTGAGCAAAAATCTGATTCAGAGACTGAAAAGGACTGTAGATGCTGTTGGATTCTGACCTTCCTGCACTCGAAGTGGATTTTCTGGAGCTACAGAAGTCCAATTGGCGCGCTCTCAACGGAGTTGGAAAGTAGATATCCTGGGCTTTCCAGCAATATATGATAGTCCATACTTTGCCCAAGATTTGATGGCCCAAACCGGCGTTCAAAGTCACCCTCAGAATTTCCAGCGTTAAACGCCGGAACTGGCACCAAAATGGGAGTTAAACGCCCAAACTGGCACAAAAGCTGGCGTTTAACTCCAAGAAGAGTCTCTACACGAAAATGCTTCATTGCTCAGCCCAAGCACACACCAAGTGGGCCCGGAAGTGGATTTTTATGTCATTTACTCATCTCTGTACACCTTAGGCTACTAGTTTTCTATAAGTAGGACCTTTTACTATTGTATTTTCATCTTCTAATCTTTGGAACCTTTTTCTGGAGATCTTTTGATCACTTTGGGAGGCTGGCCATTCGGCCATGCCTAGACCTTGTTCTTATGTATTTTCAACGGTGGAGTTTCTACACACCATAGATTAAGGTGTGGAGCTCTGCTGTACCTCGAGTATTAATGCATTACTATTGTTCTTCTATTCAATTCCGCTTGTTCTTTGTCCAAGATATCACTTGTTCTTCAACTTGATGAATGTGATGATCCGTGACACTCATCATCATTCTCACTTATGAACAAAGTGACTGACAACCACTTCTGTTCTACAAGCAAACAAGGCTCTAGTGTTTATCTCTTGGATTCCTGATACACGATGCATGGTTGATCGCCTGACAACCGAGTGCTCGCCTGACAAACGAGCCAGCCATTCCGTGAGATCAGAGTCTTCGTGGTATAGGCAAGAACTGATGGCGGCATTCAAGAGAATCCGGAAGGTCTAACCTTGTCTGTGGTATTCTGAGTAGGATTCAATGATTGAATGACTGTGACGTGCTTCAAACTCCTAGCAGGCGGGGCGTTAGTGACAGACGCAAAAGAATCAATGGATTCTATTCCGGCCTGACCGAGAACCGACAGATGGATAGCCGTGCCGTGACAGGGTGCGTTGAACATTTCCACTGAGAGGATGGGAGGTAGCCACTGACAACGGTGAAACCCTTGCATAAGCTTGCCATGGAAAGGAGTAAGAAGGATTGGATAAAGACAGTAGGAAAGCAGAGAGACGGAAGGGAAGGCATCTTCATACGCTTATCTAAAGCTCTCACCAATGATATACATAAGTATCTCTATCTTTATCTTTATGTTTTATTCATCATCTATACCCATTTGAGTCTGCCTGACTAAGATTTACAAGGTGACCATAGCTTGCTTCATACCAACAATCTCCGTGGGATCGACCCTTACTCGCGTAAGGTTTATTACTTGGACGACCCAGTGCACTTGCTGGTTAGTTGTGCGAAGTTGTGTTTATGCCATGGTATTGAGCACCAAGTCTTTGGAGCCATTACTAGGGATTATTTGAGTTGTAGTGATCACAATTTCGTGCACCAAGTTTTTGGCGCCGTTGCAGGGGATTGTTTTGTGTATGGACAACTGACGGTTCATCTTGTTGCTTAGATTAGGTATTTTTCTTCAGAGTTCTTAAGAATGAATTCTAGAGTTTCATGATGATCTGTTGAAATCTGGCTGGCTGAGAAGCCATGTCTAATCTTATTGGACCGAGGTTTCAACTGATCATCACAATAGCTTGTTGATTTCCATCAATCTTGCTATTGGAGCAATGATCTGCTAAGGCTTGGCTGGCCATTGGCCATGTCTAGTGTTTTGGACCGAAGCTTTCTTTGAAAGCTTGGCTGGCTCTGAAGCCATGTCTAATTCCTGGACCGGAGTCTTAGACTAGCATTGCAATGATTCCTGGAATCCAAACTAAGAATTCTGAAACCTTTATTTTCTATTTCCATATAATTTTCGAAAAATCCAAAAAAAAAAATTTCAAAATCATAAAAAACCAAAAATATTTTATGTTTCTTGTTTGAGTCTAGTGTCTAAATTTAAGTTTGGTGTCTTGCATGCATTGTTTATTTGATCTTGGTTCAATTTTCAAGTCAATAGTACAGGGAACTGAAGATTCAGAACATGCAGCAGAGGAATTACACAGAAAAAGCTGGGCGTTCAAAACGCCCAGTGAAGAAGGACAGACTGGCGTTTAAACGCTAGCCAGGGTACCTGGTTGGGCGTTTAACGCCCAAAAAGGTAGCATTTTGGGCGTTAAATGCCAGAATGGATACCATTCTGGGCGTTTAACGCCAGGATGGCACAAGGGGGAGGATTTTGTTTTCAAATCAATTTTTTTCAAGTTTTCAAAGTTTTTTTAAAATCAAATCTTTTTCAAATCATATCTTTTCAATCAAATGTTTTCAAAATCAATTTCTTTCCTTTTTCAAAGATACTTGCTATCAATTAATGATTTGATTCAACATTTCAAGTATGTTGCCTTTTCTGTTAAGAAAGGTTTAATGTTTGAATCATATCTTTTCTTGTTAGGAAAGTCATTAATTTTTAAAATCAAATCTTTTTAAAATTGTTTTCAAATCATATCTTTTTAATCATATCTTTTTAAAACCATAACTTTTCAATCATATCTTTTTAATCACATCTTTTTCAAAATAGTTTTCAATCATATCTTCTTGATTTCTAAATTCAAAATCTTTTTCAAAAATCACTTGATTTTTTTTCCCACTCTTGGTTTTCGAAAATCAATTAAAGTTTTTCAAAATATTTTTAAAATCTTTTTAACTTAATTTTCGAAAATTTCTTCCTCTCTTTTCACATCTTTCTATTTATGGAGTATCACTCCTTCTCAATGCACAATTCGAACTCTATCTGATTAAGTTCGAATTCTTCTACCTCTTTCTTCTATTTTTCTTTTCCTCTGACACCTCAAGGAATCTCTATACTGTGACATAGAGGATTCCACATTTTCTTGTTCTCTTCTCTTTCATATGAGCAGGAGCAAAGACAAAGGCATTCTTGTTGAAGCTGACCCTGAACCTGAAAGGACCTTGAAGCGCAAGCTAAGAAAAGCTAAGGCACAACTCTCTGTAGAGAACCCAACCGAATTCTTCAAAGAAGAAGACATGTGATGCTACGATTTTAGGAAATTGCACGATCGGCAAAAATTCCTTCCGGCAAGTGCACCGGTTATCGTCAAGTAAAAACTCACAATAGAGTGAGGTCGAATCCCACAAGGATTGGTTGAGTGAGCAATTCGGATTAGAAGTGCGTTCTAGTTGAGCGGAATCAAGATTTAGATGAGAATTGCGGAATGTAAAATTGGCGGGAAACGTAAATGGCAAGAAATTGAAATTGCGGAATCTTAAATTGCATGAATTAAAGAGCGAGAAGCTAAATTGCTGAAATTAAAAAGGGATCGGGGTGATTGCATGAATTTAATTGCAGAATGTAAAGAGAAAGTGGTAGATCAGAAATGGGGAATTCATTGGGTTTCAGGAGATATTGAGATCTCCGAATCAAAATATTTTTATCCCTTCCTCAACCAATGCATTCATTGAATTTTGCTTGGCAATCTTATATGATTGGATCCCAATCCCTTGGCTCACCAATTCTCTCTAAAAACAAACAAATTCCCAATCCATTGGTTTAAATGTTCATAAGAAGAGATGATGCTCGATCACTGATTATACCACACAGTTTCATGAACCACAATTTGGTAGGATTACATGTCACAATATCCATCCAAACCCCAATCCAATTCACTGTGAGAAAGCTTCTCTAGCATGAATCCTCCATTCCTTTCCCAAGGTTCCGAAGGATTCCAATTATGGATAGTTTCTTTCCCAAGACAACTAACCAATGGAATTAGATCGAGAAGCTTTCTAACAAAATTTAAGAGAAAAGATTGAAGAAGAAGATAAAAACTATTATTGATTCATTGAATTACAATAGAGCTCCCTAACCCAATGAAAGGGGTTTAGTGAGTCATAGCTCTGAATTCAATTACAAAAAGTATGAAAACTACCCAAATGATCCCCAAAAGTTCTTTCTAACTTAAATTCTATCCTATTTATACACTTTCTAAATTGAGCTTCTGTTGTGTTTCTTGGGCTTTGAGGCCTTTCCCTGATTTCCTTTTGCTTTGGATTTATGATCCATAATCCTGATGAGGCTGCTGATCCAATTCTGTAACATTCATTGAGCCAACTTAGTGATAATCAAGTAATGACATATGACTCAACAAATTGAAATTCCAGACTCATCAATTCTTCAGGCCCAATCCCATAAACCATGATATTCAATTGGGTTTCATACCAGAGTACGTTTAAGTTAATGTTTGTGCTCAAATGCTAACTTAAACTGCAATATCTTTGGCCCAGAAACCTTTTCAAATAGTGGCGTTTAAGTTGCAATTTAAGCTTAAACTGCAACTTAAACGCCAGACACTTCCAGTGATGCCTTTTGTGGAAGCACGTTTAAGTTCCAGTTTAAGCTTAAACTGGAACTTAAACGTTGGACACTCCTGGAGGTGGTATAACTCAAGCACGTTTAAGCTTCAGTTTAAGGTTAAACTGAAGCTTAAACGTGGAAATGGAAGAAAGCAACCTTGGAGGTTAAAGTAGTCGAACACGTTTAAGCTTCAGTTTAAGGTTAAACTGAAGCTTAAACGTGGAAATGGAAGAAAGCAACCCTGGAGTGTGGAATGGTCGAACACGTTTAAGCTCCAGTTTAAGCTTAAACTGGAGCTTAAACGTGGAAATGAAGAAAGCAACCCTGGAGGAGAATTTTGGTCGAACACGTTTAAGCTCCAGTTTAAGGTTAAACTGGAGCTTAAACGTGGAAATGGCTCCCTGGTGCATTTCTCATTTCTGGCGTTTAACTTCCAGTTTAAGGTTAAACTGGAGGTTAAACGCCACTTTCAGCTTTTCCTCAGCTTTCATGATTTTGGCGTTTAAGCTCCAGTTTAAGCTTAAACTGGAGCTTAAACGCCACTGATAGTTCCCAGCATTATATGGCTTGGCAGTTTAAGTTCCAGTTTAAGCTTAAACTGGAACTTAAACTTCCACATGTGATATTCAAGCTTCCTTTATTGATTTTGTTGCTTCCTTGCCTAGCCTCTTCTTCCCTGAAATCATCCAAACAACTGCATCAAAGTCTTGCAAAATTTCATGAGAAATCTTCCATTCATAGCATTCAAGTAATATAACTAAAAACTCATGGAATTTGCATCACAATCATACTGTTTGGATGGTTCATTTCTTTGTTATTCATTTAACCATTCTTGGTTACTTTAAGCTCAAGAAAATGCATAAAACAACTAAAACTAACAGAAACATGCTAGTGAAACTAGCCTAAGATGCCTTGGCATCACACAACACCAAACTTAATACTTGCTTGTCCCTAAGCAAGTTCTGAGTTAATTGAGAAGAAAGTATGAAACAGAAAGCAATTACATTGGCTATATTAGCAAGCATTTGAAGTTCATCAGAAGGGTTTTATGCAGAAAGTTGCAGCATCACTTTTTCATTCTTATAAGGTAAGATTATCACTTTTTCATTGCATCCATCAAACACTGCTATGGCCTCTTGTTATTCTTATGTCCTTGGCACTTTTCCTTTCTTTGTTTTTTCTTTTTCTTAGAGCTCCTTTGCTCCTTGTTTACTCAGTGTCATGTGTTGCATAAGCCTTTGGCATTTTCTTTTTCTTATCAGTGCACTACACATATCCACTACAGGCATTTTAGTTCACATTTCTTCTTGAGACATTGGTGCCCAGCACCTCTTTGTGTGACTAAATGTTTTGTATTTAGGTTGCTCTTGATAATGGACTTTTGGTTGATAATCCCGGGTTAGTTAACCCAAGTTACCAAGTGTTGAAACACTCCTCAGAACCTATTCATCCAAGCATATCCTTAATACATGAACACCACAGGCATTTATCTCAGAAGTTCAAACCATTGGTGCCTAGCTTATTTTCTCAATTTTTTTTGCTTTTTGGTTGCCCTTTTTCAGTGGCTTTTTCTTCTTCTTTTTCTTTCTTTTTCATGGCCAAAGACATTTATTCATCAAGATCCATAGACAGTATTCAAACTTCTACACAAAAATGATAATTCTACACTCAATTTCCAGTGATCTGACTAAACAATCAAGCATGCATACCACCACTTAATTCTACTTGATTTGTCACTAATTGAGCCAAGTTACTTTTGTTTGAACTTTTCTTTTATTTTTGGAAATAGAACAAGCATGGCAAGCATTTGTTTAAGAAGGTGAAGTTATATCCAAACATCTAGGCATTCACTTTATTCAAAGCAGTAAACCGACAAACATACTAGAAAATTCACATAAAACTTAAATGACTTAAAATGAAAGAAAGCTCATAAAGACAATTCACAAACTATTATTTGATTATTAAGGAACAAGACCACCTCTCATTTGTTGCTTGGTTCTTCTTTATTCTTGGGGTCCTGCTTCTTCTTGCTTCTTACCTCTTTTTGACCACTTGTACTTCCTTTGTCTTTTCTTATGAGCTTTGTCCATAATCCAGCTTTTTTCATTGTTTCTTCCACTCTTTCTTCAAGGATCACTGCCTTGTTCATTTCTCCTTCTTTCCTCCCCTTGAAATACTCATCAAAAGCTGGGAATGCTGGGTCCATCTTGTGTAGATGTTCCCCTATGTAGTTAAGCTTGATTTGAGAACTGATGTTGTAATCAGCTTGAACTGCATATCTTGCATTCTGCAAAGTGGTGGCTTCCTTGATTGCCAAGATATTGTCATCTTGGTGTTGGCCTATGTGGCTGAGGGATTCCTGTAATTGTAAATTCTGTTCCCTTTGCAGATCTAGGAATCTTGATTCAAAGTTCCTTTGCATGTCCATCATTTTTAGGTGAAAGTCCTCTTGCTTCTCTTGAGACCTCATGTATTGTTGAGACATTCCTTCTATGATTTCCTGCATTCTGCTCATATCCATGGGGTCTCTGGGAACTTGTTGCCTTCTTTCTGGATTTCCTTGCTCTTCTTGCTCTTCTTCTCTTTCTTGCTCTGCTTCTTGCTCCCCTTCTGCTTGTTGCCCTTCTTCATTTCTTCTTTTTGTATGACTTGGAGCAATTGGGCCAAGAGTCATTCTGTGAGCAGTCATGGCCATTCCAGGATGTAGCCAATTAGGTCTTGCATCTTCAAGTGGTACTTGGGCCTTGATGCATAGTCTGATGATGGTGCTAGGGAAGTGGAGCCAGGAGTCAGGGTCACTTTTCTCACTAAACTCTTGTATCTGTTCAGCAATGAGTTTATGAACTTTAATCTCTCCTCCCATCATAATGCAATGTAGCAAGACGGCTCTTTTAGGGACTATTTCTGAAGAGTTTGCAGTGGGTAGGATGGATCTCCTAACTATTTCATACCACCCTTTAGCTTCAGGTGTTAGGTCTCCCCTTCTCAAGATTCTTGGAGCCCCTTTTGTTCTTCTCACCCATTCAGCTCTGATGGCACAAAGGTCTTCAGCAATAGTCAAATAGTCAGGTTCTCCTATCATCCTATCCTCATAACTTGCTTGGCTGAAACGTATGTTTTTCAGGCCAAGAGTTTTCATGATTGCCTTGGGGCTGAAGTCAACTTCCACCCCTCTCACATAGCTTTTGTATGTGGGTTCCTCGGTTGGATCCTCCCTCACTGCATTTGCATAAAACTCTTTCACCAGGTTGATGTTGATTTTAGTGATTGGCTTAGTCAGGAGCTCCCACTTTCTCTTTTTGATCTTCTCCCAAACACTTGGGAACTCCTCCTCTCCAAGGTCAAAGGGAATCTCAGCTAGTATCCTTTTAGGTTTCATCCATTCGGCCTGAATCTCATGGAAAACTGATTTGTATTTCCATGCATCAAATTCCCTTTCCTCCTCCATTGGCTGCTTGTCTTTTCTTCTTTTGTGGCTAGATGAGGCTGCCATTGGTTCTTTAGTTTTGGCAAGTGACAAGCTGAGGTTGATAAGGTGAAGTAAGAAAATGTTGTTAGAAGTGTGGTGAGGTTGTTTTCGGCAAGAGGTAGTTATGCTATAATGAAAGAATATGTGCAAGAAGGAGATTTGGTGGTGTGGAACTCGTTCCCCAAGTGGTTCTTTATAGTGCATGCAAGTGAAAAATGGACGGCTAGGGTGATTTGTGAAGGATGGCTTGATGGTAAATATATGAATTAGGGAGAAAGACAAATTGCTTTTCACTTTCTTAGAAGTATTCTGGGTGCATTAAGTTGTACATGTAGCTATCTTTTCATGCAGAATTTCCTTTTCCCATGTGTTAGTTTCAAAGACTTGTGAACTCACTTTTTGACCAAGCCCGTACCTCCCCCTTTGTCTTTTTCATCCATTCTTATCCTTCCTTTTGTACCTGCACAAACAAACAACTTTGCTATCATTTTTTTCGGTCCTTGTGAATAATGAATAGTACTTGCACATGTTTTTCATTCTTTTTGAATTGTAAATCAATGATTGACTTCCTGAGCTTATAGCCGTGACCCTTGTATGTATGCACACTTATTACTGGACACCGAACTTAGTGTTTGGTAATGTCTCCTGATGACATGAAATCCATGTTGGTTGTCCTTAATGAATGTGCATAATTCTAATAAATCATAGTCACTTTGGCTCTTTGATCCTAAACAATTTTACTACCTAAAGTAATTGAAATCAAAGTATTAAAACATGCAAATGGTATACTTGTCATGAATTTCTAAATCCAGAGGAACTTCTTGCTTTTCATTAACTGTGTTCAAAGAGGAACACCAAACTTAATGTTTGGTTGTGCACCTTGAATGAAAGATTGAATACAATTTGAATAAGATTTGGGGTGCCTTCAGGCACACCAAACTTAGAGACCAATTGTATTTTACATGCAATGTTTAGTGCACCTTATCAACAGTTGTCCTGAGGATTCAAGTTCATGCATAAGAAACCATGCTTTATTAGATGCAAAGCAAAACAATAAAGAGTAAGGATACTAAAACATGGGTTGCCTCCCATGAAGCGCTTCTTTAACGTCACTAGCTTGATGGTTGTCCCTTGTTAGGGTGGATTGTAGTGCTTGATGTCCTCTCCTCTCACTATGAAAACGTCCCCATTTGATTCCTTCATGATTTCCAAATGTTCCATAGAAAGAACTTTCCTGATTGTGAACACTTGAGGGAGCTGGGAAGGAATGGTTTTGAGGCCAGGTGGGATTGGCAGATAATGACTTGATATCACTTTATCTCCCGGAGAGAAACCTTTAGTGGGAATTTTCTTGTTTCTCCACCCTCTTGGCAATTTCTTTACAATTCTTCCTTCTCTCTTGAGGATTTCTTCATTGACCCTTATGCCAGGAGGATCCTTCTGATCGGTTTCTATTGATTCTTGTGGCTTTAACTCTTGCAATTCTTGTTTGCCTTCCAAGGACTGTTTCAGAGTTTTAGCTGCTGGATTGCTTTCCTCCAAACACAGATGGCTGCTATCATCCTTAAGCTTTTCAAGTTCTGGTTCAGGCTCAGATGCAGGTTTGAAAACATGGAAAATGAGATGTTCATCGTGTATTCTCAAAATTAGCTCTCCTTGTTCTACATCTATGAGCGCTCTAGCAGTGGCTAGAAATGGCCTTCCCAGAATGATAGGGTGTAGGTAGCTTTCCTCCATGTCCAAAATGACAAAGTCTGTGGGGAAGAAATAATTTCCCACTTTCACCAGCACATTCTCAACTACCCCTTCAGCTTGCTTCTGAGTTTTGTCAGCCAGTTGTATGATTACATCAGTGGATCTCACCTCATTCAGTTGTAGCCTCTTCATAAGAGTCAGAGGCATCACATTTATGCTAGCTCCTAGATCACAGAATCCTCTGTCAATTTTTGTTTCCCCTATGATGCAGGGGATATGAAAACTTCCTGGGTCTGTTTTCTTAGAGACTATGTCCTTTTTGATGAGGGCACTGCATTCTTTGTTCATTATTACAGTTTGTCCTCCCTTCAAAACTCTTTTCTTGCTCAGCAATTCCTTCAAATACTTGATATGTGTAGGCATCTGCTGGAGAATCTCAAGAAAGGGAATATTGATATGGAGAGACTTAAATGTCTCTAAAAACCTTGAATATGTTTTCCCTTTTTCACCTCCTCCTAACCTCTGAGGAAATGGTGCTTTTGGTTGGTATGTTTCCAGCATGCCTTTATTTTGCAGTTCCTTGGCTTGCTCAGTTTCACTTTCCTGCTTAGCTTCTTCCACACCTTCCTTCAAGATTTCTGGCCCCTGTTCTGAGGGTCTGATTCCTTCTTCTTCTGAGACTTCCTTCAATATGGTGATGACCTTGCATTCTTCCCATCTCACTCCCTTTTGTTCCCCTTTAGGATTCTTTTCTGTGTCACTAGGGAACACTGCAGTTGACTTGGGGGCCTGTTGAGATAGCTCTCCTACTCGAGACTCCATCCTCTTGAGTTTTTCACCATGGTTCCTTAAGGTAGATCTCACATCATCCCTAAAGCTTTTCAACTCACTTATGTCCTGACCCATGTTTGCCAGCATTCCTTCTATCCTGTTTAATTGATCTTGAAATTGTTGGTTCGGATTAGGTGGTGCACGAATTTGTGATTCGCACAACTAACCAGCAAGTGCACTGGGTCGTCCAAGTAATACCTTACGTGAGTAAGGGTCGATCCCACGGAGATTATTGGTTTGAAGCAATCAATATTTATTTTATTAATCTTAGTTAGGATGTTGATGAGCGGATAATTTGTACGCTTTTTGACATTGTTTTTAGTATGTTTTTAGTAGTTTTAGTTGAGTTTTTAATATATTTTATTAGTTTTTAGTTAAAATTCACTTTTCTGGACTTTACTATGAGTTTGTGTGTTTTTCTGTGATTTCAGGTATTTTCTGGCTGAAATTGAGGGACCTGAGCAAAAATCTGATTCAGAGACTGAAAAGGACTGCAGATGCTGTTGGATTCTGACCTCCCTGCATTCGAAGTGGATTTTCTGGAGCTACAGAAGCCCAATTGGCGCGCTCTCAACGGCGTTGGAAAGTACACATCCTGGGCTTTCCAGCAATATATGATAGTCCATACTTTGCCCAAGATTTGATGGCCCAAACCGGCGTTCAAAGTCACCTACAGAAATTCCAGCGTTAAACGCCGGAACTGGCACCTAATTGGGAGTTAAACGCCCAAACTGGCATAAAAGCTGGCGTTTAACTCCAAGAGAAGTCTCTACACGAAAATGCTTCATTGCTCAGCCCAAGCACACACCAAGTGGGCCCGGAAGTGGATTTTTATGTCATTTACTCATCTCTGTACACCTTAGGCTACTAGTTTTCTATAAGTAGGACCTTTTACTATTGCAATATAGATATAGAGAGTCTTTTGATCATGTTTTGATGATTGAACTCACTTTGGGAGGCTGGCCATTCAGCCATGCCTAGACCTTATTCTTATGTATTTTCAACGGTGGAGTTTCTACACACCATAGATTAAGGTGTGGAGCTCTGCTGTACCTCGAGTATTAATGCAATTACTATTGTTCTTCTATTCAATTCCGCTTGTTCTTTGTCCAAGATATCACTTGTTCTTCAACTTGATGAAGGTGATGATTGACACTCATCACCATTCTCACCTATGAACAAGGTGACTGACAACCATTCTTGTTCTACAAGCATCTGAGGCTTAGTGAATATCTCTTGGATTTCTGATTGCATGATGCATGGTTGATCGCCTGACAACCGAGTGCTCGCCTGACAAACGAGCCAGCCATTCCGTGAGATCAGAGTCTTCGTGGTATAGGCAAGAACTGATGGTGGCATTCAAGAGAATCCGGAAGGTCTAACCTTGTCTGTGGTATTCTGAGTAGGATTCAATGAATGAATGACTGTGACGTGCTTCAAACTTCTAACCTGCTGGGCGTTAGTGACAGACGCAAAAGAGGGATTCTATTCCAGTAGGAGCGGGAACCGACCGGTGATTGGCCGTACTGTGACAGAGTGCGTGAGCATTAGCTTTCACTGCGAGGATGGGAGGTAGCCATTGACAACGGTGAAACCCTACACGAGCTTGCCATGGAAAGGAGTAAGAAGGATTGGATGAAGGCAGTAGGAAAGCAGAGAGACGGAAGGGAAGGCATCTTCATACGCTTGTCTGAAGCTCTTACACCAATGATATACATAAGTATCTCTATCTTTATCTTTTATGTTATTTTCGTTCATCACTATATCCATTTGAGTCTGCCTGACTAAGATTTACAAGGTGACCATAGCTTGCTTCATACCACCAATCTCCGTGGGATCGACCCTTACTCACGTAAGGTTTATTACTTGGACGACCCAGTGCACTTGCTGGTTAGTTGTGCGAAGTTGTTTCATGAATGAAACAAGGTCCTCCATTAGGAATTTGGAAGGACAAGTGGGACAGCTGAGCAAGAAAGTTACTGAACTCCCTCCAAGTACTCTCCCAAGCAACACAGAAGAAAATCCAAAAGGAGAGTGCAAAGCCATCAATATGGCCGAATTTGGAGAGGATAGAGAGGAAGTGAACGCCACTGAGGAAGACCTCAATGGGCGTGCACTAACCTCCAATGAGTTCCCCAATGAGGAACCATGGGAATCTGAGGCTCAAAATGAGACCATAGAGATTCCATTGGACTTACTTCTGCCTTTCATGAGCTCTGATGAGTATTCTTCCTCTGAAGAGGATGAGTATGTCACTGAAGAGCAAGTTGCTAAATACCTTGGAGCAATCATGAAGCTAAATGACAAGTTATTTGGAAATGAGACTTGGGAGGATGAACCTCCTTTGCTCACCAAAGAGCTGGATGACTTGTCTAGGCAGAAATTACCTGGGATGTTTTCCATACCTTGTACCATAGGCACCATGACCTTCAAGAAGGCTCTGTGTGACTTAGGGTCAAGTGTAAACTTCATGCCTCTCTCAGTAATGGAGAAGCTAAGGATCTTTGAGGTACAAGCTGCAAAAATCTCACTAGAGATGGCAGACAACTCAAGAAAACAAGCTCATGGACTTGTAGAGAATGTTCTGGTAAAGGTTGAAGACCATTACATTCCTACTGATTTCATAGTCCTAGAGACTGGGAAGTGCATGGATGAAACCATCATCCTTGGCAGACCCTTCCTAGCCACAGCAAAGGCTGTGATTGATGTTGATGGAGGTGAACTGATCATTCAAGTGAATGAAGAATCCTTTGTGTTTAAGGCTCAAGGATATCCCTCTGTCACCATAGAGATGAAGCATGAAGAGCTTCTCTCAAATCAGAGTCAAGAAGAGCCCCCACAGTCAAACTCTAAGTTTGGTGTTGGGAGGCCACAACCAACTCGTTTGGTGTTGAACCCCCACATTCAAACTCTAAGTTTGGTGTTGGGAGGTTCCAACATTGCTCTGAGTATCTGTGAGGCTCCATGAGAGCCCTCTGTCAAGCTACTGACATTAAAGAAGCGCTTGTTGGGAGGCAACCCAATGATTATAATCTATATAGTTTCTTTTGTTATTTTATGTTTTTTGTAGGTTGATGATCATAAGAAGTCACAAAATCCATTGAAAAAGCAAAAACAGAATGAAAAACAGGAAGAAAAACAGCGCACCCTGGAGGAAGATGCTGCTGGCGTTCAAACGCCAGTAAGCTTAGCAGTTGGGCGTTTAACGCCCAGTCTGGCACCATTCTGGGCGTTTAACGCCAGAAAGGGGCACCAGACTGGCGTTAAACGCCAGAAAAGGGCAAGAACCTGGCGTTAAACGCCAGGAATGGGCACCAGCCCGGCGTTTAACGCCAGAAATAGCTCAAAACATGATTTTGAGCAACATTTGGTGCAGGGATGACTTTTCCTTGACACCACAGGATCTGTGGACCCCACAGGATCCCCACCAACCCCACCACCACTCTCTCTCTTCTTCCCCCATTCACCAATCACCTCAATACCTCTTCCCCAAAACCCCTTCACCTATCAAATCCCATCTTTCTCTTCACCACTCACATCCATCCTTCATAAAACCCCACCAACCTCACTCTTCAAATTCAAACCACTTTCCCTCCCAAACCCACCCATAATGGCCGAACCTCATCCCCCCTCTCTCCTATAAATACCCTTCTTCATTCCTTCATTTTCACACAACCTAAACACCACTTCTCCCCCTCTTTGGCCGAATACACCACCATCTCCCTCTTCCTCATTTCTTCTTCTTCTACTCTCTTCTTTCTTCTTTTGCTCGAGGACGAGCAAACATTTTAAGTTTGGTGTGGTAAAAGCGTTGCTTTTTCATTTTTCCATAACCATTATGGCATCCAAGGCCGGAGAAACCTCTAGAAAGAGGAAAGGGAAGGCAAAAGCTTCCACCTCCGAGTCATGGGAGATGGATAGGTTCATCTCAAGGGTGCATCAAGACCACTTCTATGAAGTTGTGGCCTTGAAGAAGGTGATCCCCGAGGTCCCCTTTTTACTCAAAAAGGGTGAATATCCGGAGATCCGCCATGAGATCCAAAGAAGAGGTTGGGAAGTACTTACCAACCCCATTCAGCAAGTTGGAATCTTGATGGTTCAAGAGTTCTATGCCAATGCATGGATCACCAAGAGCCATGATCAAAGTATGAACCCGGATCCAAAGAATTATCTTACTATGGTTCGGGGGAAATACTTGGATTTTAGTCCGGACAGTGTGAGGGTGGCGTTCAACTTGCCTATGATGCAAGGAGATGAACATCCTTACACAAGAAGGGTCAACTTTGATCAAAGGTTGGACCAAGTCCTCACAATCATATGTGAAGAGGGCGCACAATGGAAGAAAGATTCAAGAGGCAAGCCGGTTCAATTGAGAAGGCATGACCTCAAACCCGTGGCTAGAGGATGGTTGGAGTTTATCCAACGCTCAATCATTCCCACTAGCAACCGGTCCGAAGTTACTTTAGACCGGGCCATCATGATCCATAGCATCATGATTGGAGAAGAAGTGGAAGTTCATGAGGTTATAGCCCAAGAACTCTACAAGGTGGCGGATAAGTCCTCTACCTTAGCAAGGTTAGCCTTTCCTCATCTCATTTGTCACCTCTGTTATTCAGTTGGAGTTGACATAGAGGGAGACATCACCATTGATGAGGATAAGCCCATTACCAAGAAACGGATGGAGCACACAAGAGACCCCTCTCATCATGAGATCCCTGAGATGCCTCAAGGGATGCACTTTCCTCCACAAAACTATTGGGAGCAACTAAACACCTCCCTGGGAGAATTGAGTTCCAACATGGGACAGCTAAGGGTGGAGCACCAAGAACACTCCATTCTCCTCCATGAAATAAGAGAAGATCAAAGAATCATGAGAGAGGAGCAACAAAGGCAAGGAAGAGACATTGAGGAGCTCAAGCACTCCATAGGACCTTCAAGAGGAAGGAAGAGCCGCCATCACTAAGGTGGACCCGTTCCTTGATTTCCTTGTTCTTTATTCTTCTGTTTTTCGAATTTTAGTGCTTATGTTTATCCATGTTTGTGTCTTATGATCATTAGTGTCTTAGTGTCTATGCCTTAAAGTTATGAATGTCCTATGAATCCATCACCTTTCTTAAACAAACGTGCTTAATTGAAAAGGAAAAGAATTGCATGAATTTTGAATTTTATAACAGTTTAATTATTTTGATGTGGTGGCAACACTTTTGTTCTCTGAATGTATGCTTGAACAGTGCATATGTCTTTTGAATTTGTGGTTCATGAATGTTGGCTCTTGAAAGAATGATGAAAAAGGAGACATGTTACTGAGGATCTGAAAAATCATAAAAATGATTCTTGAAGCAAGAAAAAGCAGTAAATACAAAAAAAAAACGAAAAAAAATTGATAAAAAAGAAAGAAATAAAGTTGTGATCCAAGGCAAATAAGAGTGTGCTCAAGAACCCTGGACACCTCTAATTGGGGACTTTAGCAAAGCTGAGTCACAATCTGAAAAGGTTCACCCAATTATGTGTCTGTGGCATGTATGTATCCGGTGGTAATACTGGAAGACAGAGTGCTTTGGGCCACAGCCAAGACTCAATAAAGTAGCTGTGTTCAAGAATCATCATACTTAACTAGGAGAATCAATAACACTATCTGGATTCTGAGTTCCTAAAGAAGCCAATCATTCTGAGTTCCAAAGGATAAAGTGAGATGCCAAAACTATTCAGAGGCAAAAAGCTAAAAGCCCCGCTCATCTAATTAATACTGATCTTCATAGATGTTTTTTGGAGCTCATTGCATATTCTCTTCTTTTTATCTTATTTTGATCTTTAGTTGCTTGGGGACAAGCAACAATTTAAGTTTGGTGTTGTGATGAGCGGATAATTTGTACGCTTTTTGGCATTGTTTTTAGTATGTTTTTAGTAGTTTTAGTTGAGTTCTTAATATATTTTTATTAGTTTTTAGTTAAAATTCACTTTTCTGGACTTTACTATGAGTTTGTGTGTTTTTCTGTGATTTCAGGTATTTTCTGGCTGAAATTGAGGGACCTGAGCAAAAATCTGATTCAGAGACTGAAAAGGACTGCAGATGCTGTTGGATTCTGACCTCCCTGCATTCGAAGTAGATTTTCTGGAGCTACAGAAGCCCAATTGGCGCGCTCTCAAAGGCGTTGGAAAGTAGATATCCTGGGCTTTCCAGCAATATATGATAGTCCATACTTTGCCCAAGATTTGATGGCCCAAACTGGCGTTCAAAGTCACCTACAGAAATTCCAGCGTTAAACGCCGGAACTGGCACCTAAAAGCTGGCGTTTAACTCCAAGAGAAGTCTCTACACGAAAATGCTTCATTGCTCAGCCCAAGCACACACCAAGTGGGCCCGGAAGTGGATTTTTATGTCATTTACTCATCTCTGTACACCTTAGGCTACTAGTTTTCTATAAGTAGGACCTTTTACTATTGCAATATAGATATAGAGAGTCTTTTGATCATGTTTTGATGATTGAACTCACTTTGGGAGGCTGGCCATTCGGCCATGCCTAGACCTTATTCTTATGTATTTTCAATGGTGGAGTTTCTACACACCATAGATTAAGGTGTGGAGCTCTGCTGTACCTCGAGTATTAATGCAATTACTATTGTTCTTCTATTCAATTCCGCTTGTTCTTTGTCCAAGATATCACTTGTTCTTCAACTTGATGAAGGTGATGATTGACACTCATCACCATTCTCACCTATGAACAAGGTGACTGACAACCATTCTTGTTCTACAAGCATCTGAGGCTTAGTGAATATCTCTTGGATTTCTGATTGCATGATGCATGGTTGATCGCCTGACAACCGAGTGCTCGCCTGACAAACGAGCCAGCCATTCCGTGAAATCAGAGTCTTCGTGGTATAGGCAAGAACTGATGGCGGCATTCAAGAGAATCCAGAAGGTCTAACCTTGTCTGTGGTATTCTGAGTAGGATTCAATGATTGAATGACTGTGACGTGCTTCAAACTTCTAACCTGCTGGGCGTTAGTGACAGACGCAAAAGAGGGATTCTATTCCAGTAGGAGCGGGAACCGACCGGTGATTGGCCGTACTGTGACAGAGTGCGTGAGCATTAGCTTTCACTGCGAGGATGGGAGGTAGCCATTGACAACGGTGAAACCCTACACGAGCTTGCCATGGAAAGGAGTAAGAAGGATTGGATGAAGGCAGTAGGAAAGCAGAGAGACGGAAGGGAAGGCATCTTCATACGCTTGTCTGAAGCTCTTACACCAATGATATACATAAGTATCTCTATCTTTATCTTTTATGTTATTTTCGTTCATCACTATATCCATTTGAGTCTGCCTGACTAAGATTTACAAGGTGACCATAGCTTGCTTCATACCACCAATCTCCGTGGGATCGACCCTTACTCACGTAAGGTTTATTACTTGGACGACCCAGTGCACTTGCTGGTTAGTTGTGCGAAGTTGTGTTATGCCATGGTATTGAGCACCAAGTTTTTGGGATTCATTACCGGGGATTGTTTTGTGTAAAAGTATTGATCACAATTTCGTGCACCAGATGTCAACAAGGTTATTTGGATTTAATTGTAAGAAATCAAAGTGTTTAAAATTGTAAGTTGGAATTATTAGATTTGATTGGAAAGATAAACGAGAATAATAGCGTTACTTGTTGTGCAGTACTGGGGAATATGTTGGAGTTTTGGAGATGCTTTGTCCTCTGACTTCAACTCTTCCTTGAAATCCTTCAACACACGCAAGGCTCCTTCCATGGCAAGCTCTATGTAGGGTGTCACCGTTGTCAATGGCTACTTCCCATCCTCTCAGTGAAAACGTTCCTATGCTCTGTCACAGCACGGCTAATCATCTGTCGGTTCTCAATCAGGTTGGAATAGAATCCATTGATCCTTTTGCGTCTGTCACTAACGCCCAGCCTTCAGGAGTTTGAAGCTCGTCACAGCCATTCAATCCCAGAATCCTACTCGGAATACCACAGACAAGGTTTAGACTTTCCGGATTCTCATGAATGCCGCCATCAATCCGGCTTATACCACGAAGATTCTGATTAAGGAATCTAAGAGATACTCATTCAATCTGATGTAGAACGGAGGTGGTTGTCAGGCACACGTTCATGGATTGAGGAAGGTGATGATTGTCACGGATCATCACCTTCTCCATAATTAAGCGCGAATGAACATCTTAGATAAGAACAAGCGTGTTTGAATGGAAAACAAAGGAATTATATTAAATCATCGAGACGCTGCAGAGCTCCTTACCCCCAACAATGGAGTTTAGAGACTCATGCCGTCAAAAAGTATGTAATTCAGATTTGAAAATGTCATCAGGTACAAGAAATGTCTATAAAAGTTGTTTAAATAGTAAACTAGTAACCTAGGTTTACAGAAATGAGTAAACTAAGATAATTGGTGCAGAAATACACTTCTGGGGCCCACTTGGTGTGTGCTGGGGCTGAGACTAAAGCTATCCACGAGTAGAGGCCTTTCTTGGCGTTAAACTCCAGGTTATGACGTGTTTTGGGCGTTCAACTCCGGATCATGACGTTTTTCTGGCGTTTAACTCCAGACAGCAGCATGAACTTGGCGTTCAACGCCAAGTTACGTCGTCTATCTTCGCGCAAAGTATGGACTATTATATATTGCTGGAAAGCCCTGGATGTCTACTTTCCAACGCCGTTGAGAGCGCGCCAATTGGACTCCTGTAGCTCCAGAAAATCCATTTCGAGTGCAGGGAGGTCAGGATCCAACAGCATCAGCAGTCCTTTTTCAGCCAAACTCAGATTTTTGCTCAGCTCGCTCAATTTCAGTCAGAAAATACCTGAAATCACAGAAAAATACACACACTCATAGTAAAGTCCAGAAATATGATTTTTGCTTAAAAACTAATAAAATTCTATTAAAAACTAATTAAAACATACTAAAATCTACAAGAAATTACCCCCAAAAAGCGTATAAAATATCCGCTCATCACAACACCAAACTTAAACTGTTGCTTGTCCTCAAGCAACTAGATGAATAAAATAGGTTCTAACAGAAATTAAGAAGTAATAATATTTTAGAGTTTTAAATGAAGCTCAGATTCTTATTAGATGAGCGGGGCTTGTAGCTTTTTGTTTCTGAACAGTTTGGCATCTCCCTGTATCTTTTGAATTTCAGAATGATTGGCATCCTTAGGAACTCAGAATTCAGATAGTATTATTGACTCTCCTAGTGTAGTATGTTGATTCTTGAACACAGTTATTTTATGAGTCTTGGCCGTGGCCCTAAGCACTTTGTTTTCCAGTATTACCACCAGATACACAAATGCCACAGACACATGACTAGGTGAACCTTTTCAGATTGTGACTTAGCTTTGCTAAAGTCCCCAGTCAGAGGTGTCCAGAGCTCTTAAGCACACTCTGTTTGCCTTGGATCACGACTTTAACCACTCAGTCTCAAGTTTGTAACTTGGACCTACATGCCACAAGCACATGGTTAGGGACAGCTTGGTTTAGCCGCTTAGGCCTGGATTTTATTTCCTTGGGCCCTCCTATCTAGTGATGCTCAAAGCCTTGGATCCTTTTTACTCTTACCTAGGGCTCATGGCTTGTTTTTTTTTTTTTTACTGCTTTTTCTTGCTTCAAGAATCAATTTCATGATTTTTCAGATCATCAATAATAATTTTCGTGTTCCTCATCCTTTCAGGAGCCAATATTCATCAAATTCAAAGTACAATTTATGCACTGTTCAAGCATTCATTCAGAAAACAAAAAGTATTGCCACCACACATAATTAATTATAATTTTTATTATTGAGAACTCGAAAAATATAGATTACTTCTTTATTCAAAAAAAATCTACTACTTCATTCATGCATGATGATGATGAGAAAAATAAATTATAGCTTAATTGGAAATAAAATCAAAATAGACATACTAATTACTACTATTATATATCTCCTAAGGTGAATTTCTAAAATAAAAAACGCTATCACTAAGTTAAAGTAGAAAAATTGGAACTCAGCAACCTTTTGTTTTGAGGAGGAGATGTTCCTCTAGTCTTTGGGATGTTGTTCAAGGATTAATTTTTGGCGCTTCAGCTCCCGTAGATCACGCCCTTGCTCTTCTTGTTCCTTAAGCAGTTTGCAAAGCATGCTACTTTGATTGTTCTGTTCTTCCTTTATTTGGTCCATAGCTTCTTGCAATCTGGAAATAGAAGCCTCAAGATGTTCCCAATATTCGAATTGAGGCAGTTCTGGGAGAGCTTCTTGTGCTCTCTTCTTGGTTGAATCATCTTGTTGCTGTTGTCTGACCATTGATATTCCAGTAATGGGCTTTTCAATTAGGATATATTCAGTTATTCCCATCTTTACTCCAGCATCTTTGCAGAGCATAGAGATTAGGCTTGGATAAGCCAATCTGGCGTCCTTAGAGTTCCTGTTTGCTATTTTGTATAGCTCACATGAGATCAGCTGATGGACTTCCACTTCTTTTCCCAACATGATGCAGTGAATCATTACTGCTCTTTTAATAGTGACTTCAGAACGGTTGCTGGTAGGCAATATGGAACGCCCTATGAAGTCTAGCCAACCTCTGACTACTGGTTTTAGATCTTCCCTTTTGAGTTGAACCGGGACGCCAGTCGTGCTGGTGGTCCACTTGGCTCCAGGGATGCATATGTCCTCCAGAACTTTGTCCAGCCCTTTATTGACCCTCATCATTCTCCTATTGAAGGAGTCTGGGTCATCTTTCAGTTGGGGAAGCTTAAATATCTCCCTGATCTTGTCAGAATTGGTATGAATGATCTTTCCTGTGACTAAGGTCCGATGGTCAAAGAGAGCAGCTCCAATTATTCTTTGCCTGTCTGTTTGCCATAGATTAGCATAGAACTCCTGGATCATATTTCTTCCCACTTTTGTTTCAGGATTGGCCAGAATTTCCCAATGCCTGTTTCGGATTTGCTCTTGGATCTCCGGATATTCATCTTCTTTCAGATCAAATCTGACTTCCGGGATCACTGATCTGTGACTCATTATCTTGTAGTAATGGTCTGAATGTTCTTTAGTTAAGAACTTCCCTTGATTCCAAAGTGGCTTTGGATTGCTTTCTTTCTTTCCTCTTGGGGTGGTTTGCTTTCCTTTAGGAGCCATGATCTTTAGTGAGTATGTTTTTGTGATCACGGATAAACACACCAAACTTAGAGCTTTGCTTGTCCTCAAGCAAAAGAGAAGAAAGAAGAGGGATAAGAGGAGAGCAATTGTGGAATGGTGATGATGAGGAGGGCGCCGAATACAATATATAGGGAGGGGGGTTGGGAAATTTTCGAAAAATAAGAAAGAGATAAGATAGAAGATATGATTTTAAAAGATATGATCAGAAAAAGATATAATTTTAAAAGAGAAAGATATGAATAATAATTTTAAAAGATAAATCTAAAATTTTTAATTTTGAAAAAGATTTTAAAAAGAAAATTGAGTTTTGAAAACAAATTTTAAAAGAGTTGGATTGGATTGGAGAACCATTTGTTTTTTTTTGGGTTAAGATATATTTAAAATATTTGAAACATGGAATTTTAGAAATCAGAGTTTTTGGAAAACTAACTTGATATGATGGATGACAATTTGGAACATGTTTATGTAAGAAATTATGAATTGAAACATAAAAATTTAGAAAAGAAAAAGAAAAAGAAAAAAAAATAGGATAAAAAACGAATTTGTACCTCCTCCCACCATCCTGGCGTTAAACGCCCAACTGCTGCATGGTTTGGGCGTTTAACGCCCAAATGTTGCTTCTCCTGGGCGTTCAACGCCCAGTTGATGCATCTTTCTGGCGTTGAACGCCAGGAAGTCCTTTGTTACTGGGCGTTTTTCTAAACGCCCAGGATGCTGCCAAACTGGCGTTAAACGCCCAGAAGGTGCTTCTTTCTGGCGTTTAACGCCCAGAAGATGCTCCTTTCTGGCGTTTAACGCCCAGAAGGCTACCCTTACTGGCATTTAACGCCCAGTGGGTGCTTCTCCTGGGCGTTCAACGCCCAAAATGTTTCTTACTGGCTTTTTCACGCCAGTAAGCTTCCAATTTCCTTTATAACTCTGTGAATCCAACCAATTGCTGTTTTACCTTGAAGAGACTTTGACATATACCTGAAAAAAAAAACAATTAATTAATTAATACGAATAAAATTAAATTTTGTGATTGGCTGGGTTGCCTCCCAGCAAGCGCTTCTTTAATATCATTAGCTGGACTATTACTGAGTTTTAATTAAGTCTCAGTCTTGAGCACTCTTGCTCAAAATTTCCTTCAAGATAGTGTTTGACTCTTTGTCCATTAACAATGAACTTTTTGTTAGAGTCATTATCCTGAAGCTCTATGTATCCATATGGTGATACGTTTGTAATGACATATGGACCTCTCCACCGGGATTTTAATTTCCCGGAGAATAATTTGAGCCTAGAATTAAATAGCAGAACTTTTTGCCCCGGCTCGAAGACTCTGGATGACAATTTCTTATCATGCCATCTTTTTGCTTTCTCTTTGTAAATCTTTGCATTTTCGAAAGCATTGAGTCTAAATTCCTCTAGCTCATTTAACTGGAGCAATCGTTTTTCTCCGGCTAACTTGGCATCGAGGTTTAAGAATCTGGTTGCCCAATAGGCCTTGTGTTCCAGTTCCACTGGCAAGTGACATGCCTTTCCATACACAAGTTGGTATGGAGAGGTCCCTATAGGGGTCTTGAATGCTGTTCTGTATGCCCACAGAGCATCATCCAAGCTTTTTGCCCAATCCCTTCTACGGTTAATTACAGTCCGTTCCAGGATTCTTTTGAGTTCTCAATTTGAGACTTCAGCTTGCCCATTAGTTTGTGGATGATATGGAGTAGCTACCCTGTGGCTAACTCCATAACGAACCAGAGCAGCATAAAGCTGTTTATTGCAGAAATGAGTGCCCCCATCACTAATTAGCACTCTAGGGATACCAAATCTGCTGAAGATGTGTTTCTGGAGGAATTTTAACACTGTTTTAGTGTCATTGGTGGGTGTTGCAATAGCCTCCACCCATTTGGATACATAATCCACTGCCACCAGAATATAAGTGTTTGAGTATGATGGTGGGAAGGGTCCCATGAAGTCAATGCCCCATACATCAAACAACTCAATCTCCAAGATCCCTTGCTGAGGCATGGCGTAACTGTGAGGTAGATTGCCAGATCTTAGGCAACTGTCACAATTAAGTACATACACTCGGGAGTCTTTATAGAGAGTAGGCCAGTAGAAGCCGCTTTGGAGGACTCTTGTGGCTGTTCGCTCACTTCCAAAATGTCCTCCATACTGTGATCCATGGCAGTGCCATAGGATCTTCTGTGCTTCTTCTTTAGGCACACATCTACGGATTACTCCGTCTGCACATCTCTTAAAGAGATATGGCTCATCCCAAAGATAATACTTTGCATCTGTGATCAGCTTCTTTATTTGCTGTCTACTGTACTCTTTGGGTATAAATCTCACTGCCTTGTAGTTTGCAATGTCTGCAAACCATGGCACTTCCTGGATAGCAAAGAGTTGCTCATCCGGAAAGGTTTCAGAGATCTCAGTGAGAGGGAGGGACACCCCTTCCACTGGTTCTATTCGGGACAGGTGATCTGCTACTTGATTCTATGTTCCCTTTCTGTCTCTTATTTCTATATCAAACTCCTGCAGAAGCAGCACCCATCTTATAAGTCTGGGTTTTGAATCCTGCTTTGTGAGTAGATATTTAAGAGGAGCATGGTCTGTATACACAATCACTTTTGATCCTACTAAATAGGATCTGAATTTATCAATGGCGTAAACTACTGCAAGTAGTTCTTTTTCTGTGGTTGTGTAATTCTTCTGTGCGTCATTTAAAACACGGCTGGCATAGTAAATGACATGCAGAAGCTTGTCATGCCTTTGTCCCAACACTGCACCAATGGCATGGTCACTGGCATCACACATTAATTCAAATGGTAATGTCCAGTCTGGTGCAGAGATGATTGGTGCTGTAACCAATTTAGCTTTCAGAGTCTCAAATGCTTGCAGACACTCTTTATCAAAGATAAATGGTGTGTCAGCAGCTAGCAGGTTGCTCAGAGGTTTGGCAATTTTTGAAAAATCCTTTATAAACCTCCTGTAGAATCCTGCATGCCCCAGAAAGCTTCTGATTGCCTTAACATTGGTGGGTGGTGGTAATTTTTCAATTACCTCAACTTTAGCTTGATCCACCTCTATTCCCTTGTTCGAAATTTTGTGCCCAAGGACAATTCCTTCAGTCACCATAAAATGACACTTTTCCCAGTTTAAAACCAGGTTGGTCTCTTGGCATCTTTTTAGAACAAGTGCTAAATGGTTAAGGCAGGAGCTGAATGAGTCTCCAAACACTGAAAAGTCATCCATGAAGACTTCCAGAAATTTTTCCACCATATCAGAAAAAATTGATAGCATGCACCTCTGAAAGGTTGCAGGTGCATTGCATAGCCCAAATGGCATCCTCCTGTATGCAAATACTCCAGATGGGCATGTGAATGCCGTTTTCTCCTGATCCTGGGGATCTACTGCAATTTGATTATAACCTGAATATCCATCCAGAAAGTAGTAGTATTCATGACCTGCTAGTCTTTCTAGCATCTGGTCTATGAATGGTAAAGGAAAATGATCCTTTCTGGTAGCTGTATTGAGCCTTCTGTAATCAATACACATGCGCCACCCAGTAACTGTTCTTGTAGGGACCAGTTCATTTTTTTCATTATGAACCACTGTCATGCCACCTTTCTTAGGGACGACTTGGACAGGGCTTACCCAGGGGCTGTCAGAAATAGGATAAATAATCCCAGCCTCTAGTAATTTAGTGACCTCTTTCTGCACTACTTCCTTCATGGCTGGGTTCAGCCACCTTTGTGGTTGAACCACTGGCTTGGCGTCACCCTCCAGTAAGATCTTGTGCATGCATCTAGCTGGGCTAATGCCCTTAAGATCACTGATAGACCACCCAAGAGCTGTCTTGTGTGTCCTTAGCACTTGAATTAGTGCTTCCTCTTCCTGTGGCTCTAAGGTAGAGCTTATGATTACAGGAAAGGTATCACCTTCTCCCAAGAATGCATATTTTAGGGAAGGTGGTAATGGTTTGAGCTCGGGTTTAGGAGGTTTCTCCTCTTCCTGAGGGATTTTCAGAGGTTCTACTATTTTCTCTGACTCCTCCAGATCAGGCTGGACGTCTTTAAAGATGTCCTCTAGCTCTGATTCGGGACTCTCAGCCATATTGATCTCTCTTACCAGAGAGTCAATAATATCAACACTCATGCAGTCATTTGGGGTGTCTGGATGTTGCATGGCTTTGACAACATTCAATTTGAACTCCTCCTCATTGACTCTCAAGGTTACTTCTCCTTTTTGGACGTCAATGAGGGTTCGGCCAGTTGCTAGGAAAGGTCTTCCTAGAATGAGAGTTGCACTCTTGTGCTCCTCCATTTTCAGCACCACAAAGTCAGTAGGAAAGGCAAATGGCCCAACCTTGACAATCATGTCCTCAATCACGCCTGATGGGTATTTAATGGAGCCATCAGCAAGTTGAAGACATATCCTGGTTGGTTTGATTTCTTCAGTTAAACCAAGCTTTCTGATAGTAGATGCAGGTATTAGATTGATACTTGCCCCAAGATCACATAAAGCTTGCTTGGCGCAAGTGCCCTCTAATGTGCATGGTATCATAAAGCTCCCAGGATCTTTAAGCTTCTCAGGCAAGCTTTTCAAAATGACTGCACTGCATTCTTCAGTGAGGTAAACTTTTTCAGTTTCCCTCCAATCCTTCTTATGACTTAAGATCTCTTTCATGAACTTAGCATAAGAGGATATTTGCTCAAGTGCTTCTGCAAACGGAATCTTTATTTCAAGAGTCCTGAGATAGTCTGCAAAGCGGGAAAATTGCTTATCTTGTTCCGCTTGGCGGAGTTTTTGAGGATAAGGCATTTTGGCTTTGTATTCCTCAACCTTAGTTGCTGCAGGTATATTACCTACAGAAGTGGGTTGGGGAGCCTTCTTAAAAGGGTTGTTATCAGCACTTGTATGTGACTGATTCCCTACTGGCATTTGAATGCCAGTGGTAGGAGCTGGAGTGGCGTTAGATGCCACTTCCTTGTTTGTCACTGGCGTTTGAACGCCAGAACCATGCTCCCTTTAGGCGTTCAACGCCGGATTCATGCTTGTTTCTGGCGTTGAACGCCAGGAATGAGCATGGTCTGGGCGTTCAGCGCCAGCTTTATTCCTCTCTGGGCTCTGATCGTCCTCAGAGGGATTTTGAGTCTCTACCTGTTCATTTCTTGGTTTCCTGCTGCTTTGAAGTGAGGTATTTAATGTTTTCCCACTTCTTAATTGAACTGCTTGGCATTCTTCTGTTATTTGTTTTGACAGTTGCTTTTCTGTATGCTTTAATTGTACTTCCATGTTCCTGTTAGCCATTCTTGTTTCTTGTAATATTTCCTTGAATTCGGCTAGCTGCTGAGTTAGAAAGTCTAATTGCTGATTGAATTCATTAGCCTGATCTACTGGACTGAGTTCTGCAGTTACTGTTTTAACTTCTTCTTTCATGGAAGATTCACTGCTTATGTATAAATGTTGATTTCTAGCAACTGTATCAATAAGCTCTTGAGCTTCTTCAATTTTCTTTCTCATATGTATAGATCCACCAGCTGAGTGGTCTAGAGAAATCTGAGCTTTTTCTGTAAGCCCATAGTAGAAGATGTCTAATTGCACCCATTCTAAAAATATTTCAGAGGGGCATTTTCTTAGCATCTCTCTGTATCTCTCCCAGGCATCATAAAGGGATTCATTATCTCCTTGTTTGAAGCCTTGGATGTTTAGCCTTAGCTGTGTCATCCGTTTGGGAGGGAAATAGTGATTCAGGAATTTTTCTGACAGCTGTTTCCATGTTTTTATGCTGTTCTTAGGCTGGTTATTTAACCACCTCTTAGCTTGATCTTTTACAGCAAATGGAAACAGTAATAATCTGTAGACATCCTGATCCACTTCTTTATCATGTACTGTGTCAGCAATTTGTAAAAATTGTGCCAGAAACTCTGTAGGTTCTTCATGTGGAAGACCAGAATACTGGCAGTTTTGCTGCACCATGATAATGAGCTGAGGATTCAGCTCAAAGCTACTAACTCCAATGGAGGGTATACAGATACTACTCCCATATGAAGCAGTAGTGGGGTTGGCATATGACCCCAGAGTCCTCTTGTCTTGTCCATTCATACTTACTTCCATAATGGAATACCAGAGGGATGATATGTATGTTGATATTATTTATTTTATAATAGTGGAATAAATAAAGAGTGGAATATATATAAAAATATTTTGAAAATATTTTGTGAAAATATATATTTTTTTTTTCGAAAAAGTTTTGAAATTGAAATCTGAACTTTAAAAAAAAAATTTCGAAAAAGTAGTTCAAAATTAGTTAGAAAATATAAATTTTTTTTTTAAATTTGAATTTTATGATGAAAGAGAAAAACACATAAAAGACACAAGGCTTAAAACTTTTAGATCTAATGCTCCTTATTTTCGAAAATTTTGGAGGGAAAACACCAAGGAACACCAAACTTAAAAATTTTAAGATCAAGACACAAGAAAAACTCAAGAACACTTACACGAAAATTTTAGAGAAAATATAAAATATGCAATTAACACCAAACTTAGAATAAGACACTAAACTCGAAAAATTAACAATTAATTAAGAAAAATAAAGTTTTTGAAAAGAAATTTTTGAAAAGAAACTATCCTATCTAAATTTGATGACTCTATAACAACAAAAATAAATTATTCCTAATCTAAGAAATAAAATAAGCCTTCAATTGTTCAAACTCAATAATCCCCGGCAACGGCGCCAAAAACTTGGTGCACGAATTTGTGATTCGCACAACTAACCAGCAAGTGCACTGGGTCGTCCAAGTAATACCTTACGTGAGTAAGGGTCGATCCCACGGAGATTATTGGTTTGAAGCAATCAATATTTATTTTATTAATCTTAGTTAGGATGTCAACAAGGTTATTTGGATTTAATTGTAAGAAATCAAAGTGTTTAAAATTGTAAGTTGGAATTATTAGATTTGATTGGAAAGATAAATGAGAATAATAGCGTTACTTGTTGTGCAGTACTGGGGAATATGTTGGAGTTTTGGAGATGCTTTGTCCTTTGACTTCAACTCTTCCTTGAAATCCTTCAACACACGCAAGGCTCCTTCCATGGCAAGCTCTATGTAGGGTGTCACCGTTGTCAATGGCTACTTCCCATCCTCTCAGTGAAAACGTTCCTATGCTCTGTCACAGCACGGCTAATCATCTGTCGGTTCTCAATCAGGTTGGAATAGAATCCATTGATCCTTTTGCGTCTGTCACTAACGCCCAGCCTTCAGGAGTTTGAAGCTCGTCACAGCCATTCAATCCCAGAATCCTACTCGGAATACCACAGACAAGGTTTAGACTTTCCGGATTCTCATGAATGCCGCCATCAATCCGGCTTATACCACGAAGATTCTGATTAAGGAATCTAAGAGATACTCATTCAATCTGATGTAGAACGGAGGTGGTTGTCAGGCACACGCTCATGGATTGAGGAAGGTGATGATTGTCACGGATCATCACCTTCTCCATAATTAAGCGCGAATGAACATCTTAGATAAGAACAAGCGTGTTTGAATGGAAAACAAAGGAATTGTATTAAATCATCGAGACGCTGCAGAGCTCCTCACCCCCAACAATGGAGTTTAGAGACTCATGCCGTCAAAAAGTATGTAATTCAGATTTGAAAATGTCATCAGGTACAAGAAATGTCTATAAAAGTTGTTTAAATAGTAAACTAGTAACCTAGGTTTACAGAAATGAGTAAACTAAGATAATTGGTGCAGAAATACACTTCTGGGGCCCACTTGGTGTGTGCTGGGGCTGAGACTAAAGCTATCCACGAGTAGAGGCCTTTCTTGGCGTTAAACTCCAGGTTATGACGTGTTTTGGGCGTTCAACTCCGGATCATGACGTTTTTCTGGCGTTTAACTCCAGACAGCAGCATGAACTTGGCGTTCAACGCCAAGTTACGTCGTCTATCTTCGCGCAAAGTATGTACTATTATCTATTGCTGGAAAGCCCTGGATGTCTACTTTCCAACGCCGTTGAGAGCGCGCCAATTGGACTCCTGTAGCTCCAGAAAATCCATTTCGAGTGCAGGGAGGTCAGGATCCAACAGCATCAGCAGTCCTTTTTCAGCCTAACTCAGATTTTTGCTCAGCTCGCTCAATTTCAGTCAGAAAATACCTGAAATCACAGAAAAATACACACACTCATAGTAAAGTCCAGAAATATGATTTTTGCTTAAAAACTAATAAAATTCTATTAAAAACTAATTAAAACATACTAAAATCTACAAGAAATTACCCCCAAAAAGCGTATAAAATATCCGCTCATCATTGGGTTTGCTGTTTTCCCCACCCAAAGTGTTGGAATGTGGATCATATGGTTGCCTTTGTTGATTTCCCACATAGTTGGCCTCTTCCCAATCACCTCCTTCAGTGCTTACTTCCTCTTGATCTTGTGTGTGTATTGCAGCCACTTGATTTGTTTCTAATTTCCTGGTGAGCTCTGCTAGTTGCTTGGCAAACACCTTGTTTTGGGCTAGAATTGTATCAACATGGTTCAGCTCCATGACTCCCTTAGTGTTGTGTCTCTCTGAAGCATAGTAGTACTCATTCTCAGCCACTGTCTCAATCACTTCAATGGCTTCTTCCACAGTCTTTTTCCTGTTCAATGAACCTCCTGATGAATGGTCTACAGCCTTCCTTGATTCATAAGAAAGTCCATCATAGAAAATATGCAATTGCACCCAGTCATGGAACATGTCTGGTGGGCATTTCCTTGTCAAATCCTTGAACCTCTCCCATGCCTCGTAGAGAGTTTCACCATCTTGTTGTCTAAAAGTCTGAACCTCAGATCGAAGCCTATTGACCTTTTGTGGGGGGTAGAAACGTGCCAGAAACTTGCTTTCCACCTCATCCAGGTTGTTAGGCTCCCCCTTGGGAATGATTCCAGCCACTTAGCTGCCTTATCTCTAAGTGAAAATGGGAACAAGAGCAGTTTATAGGCATCTTCCTAGACGCCATTGGACTTCACAGTGTCGCAAATTCTCAGGAATTTTGTGAGATGTTGGTTTGGATCTTCATTAGCACTCCCACCAAATGAACAATGATCCTCCACCAGTGATATTAGCTGTGGTTTGAGTTCAAAATTGTTGGCCTGAATGGGTGGTTTCTGAATGCTGCTACCACAATTCCCAGAGGTTGGGTTTATGTATGAACCAAGAACCCTCCTCTCGGGAATGGCATTGTTTCCATCAGCTCTCTCATGGTTGTGAACTTCTCTATCCATGTTGAGATCTAGAGCTTCCTCAAAATTGTCCTCAGATTCTCCTTCAGATTCTTCTTCTCCCAGTACTCTCTTCCCTCTTGCTTCCCTTCTAAGTTTATGAAGGGTCCTCTCTGGTTCGGTATATGGATGAGTTGATGTCTCTCCTCTCCTACCTGTCATACAAGAACACAGCACAGGCAACAAACAAGTGAAATACTCTTGGTTAATGGAAGAGTATGGTTAGAGCAGTTGAGGAATTAATTCAAATAGTTAGTGAGTCAGTGAGTTAGTTGCTTGAATTTAAAGGCATAAAGAAAGAAAGCAAGTAACAGAGTGCAGAAATTAAAAATTCAACAAGTAACTTGAACTGAATTAACAAAACAAGAAAAATGCTCAATCTAGTTAACTTCCAATTTGAGAATTGTCAATCGAAAACCAATCCCCGGCAACGGCGCCATAAACTTGATGCTACGATTTTAGGAAATTGCACGATCGGCAAAAATTCCTTCCGGCAAGTGCACCGGTTATCGTCAAGTAAAAACTCACAATAGAGTGAGGTCGAATCCCACAAGGATTGGTTGAGTGAGCAATTCGGATTAGAAGTGCGTTCTAGTTGAGCGGAATCAAGATTTAGATGAGAATTGCGGAATGTAAAATTGGCGGGAAACGTAAATGGCAAGAAATTGAAATTGTGGAATCTTAAATTGCATGAATTAAAGAGCGAGAAGCTAAATTGCTGAAATTAAAAAGGGATCGGGGTGATTGCATGAATTTAATTGCAGAATGTAAAGAGAAAGTGGTAGATCAAAAATGGGGAATTCATTGGGTTTCAGGAGATATTGAGATCTCCGAATCAAAATATTTTTATCCCTTCCTCAACCAATGCATTCATTGAATTTTGCTTGGCAATCTTATATGATTGGATCCCAATCCCTTGGCTCACCAATTCTCTCTAAAAACAAACAAATTCCCAATCCCTTGGTTTAAATGTTCATAAGAAGAGATGATGCTCGATCACTGATTATACCACACATTTTCATGAACCACAATTTGGTAGGATTACATGTCACAATATCCATCCAAACCCCAATCCAATTCACTGTGAGAAAGCTTCTCTAGCATGAATCCTCCATTCCTTTCCCAAGGTTCCGAAGGATTCCAATTATGGATAGTTTCTTTCCCAAGACAACTAACCAATGAAATTAGATCGAGAAGCTTTCTAACAAAATTCAAGAGAAAAGATTGAAGAAGAAGATAAAAACTATTATTGATTCATTGAATTACAATAGAGCTCCCTAACCCAATGAAAGGGGTTTAGTGAGTCATAGCTCTGAATTCAATTACAAAAAGTATGAAAACTACCCAAATGATCCCCAAAAGTTCTTTCTAACTTAAATTCTATCCTATTTATACACTTTCTAAATTGAGCTTCTGTTGTGTTTCTTGGGCTTTGAGGCCTTTCCCTGATTTCCTTTTGCTTTGGGTTTATGATCCATAATCCTGATGAGGCTGCTGATCCAATTCTGTAACATTCATTGAGCCAACTTAGTGATAATCAAGTAATGACACATGACTCAACAAATTGAAATTCCAGACTCATCAATTCTTCAGGCCCAATCCCATAAACCATGATATTCAATTGGGTTTCATACCAGAGTACGTTTAAGTTAATGTTTGTGCTCAAATGCTAACTTAAACTGCAATATCTTTGGCCCAGAAACCTTTTCAAATAGTGGCGTTTAAGTTGCAATTTAAGCTTAAACTGCAACTTAAACGCCAGACACTTCCAGTGATGCCTTTTGTGGAAGCACGTTTAAGTTCCAGTTTAAGCTTAAACTGGAACTTAAACGTTGGACACTCCTGGAGGTGGTATAACTCAAGCACGTTTAAGCTTCAGTTTAAGGTTAAACTGAAGCTTAAACGTGGAAATGGAAGAAAGCAACCTTGGAGGGTAAAGTAGTCGAACACGTTTAAGCTTCAGTTTAAGGTTAAACTGAAGCTTAAACGTGGAAATGGAAGAAAGCAACCCTGGAGTGTGGAATGGTCGAACACGTTTAAGCTCCAGTTTAAGCTTAAACTGGAGCTTAAACGTGGAAATGAAGAAAGCAACCCTTGAGGAGAATTTTGGTCGAACACGTTTAAGCTCCAGTTTAAGGTTAAACTGGAGCTTAAACGTGGAAATGGCTCCCTGGTGCATTTCTCATTTCTGGCGTTTAACTTCCAGTTTAAGGTTAAACTGGAGGTTAAACGCCACTTTCAGCTTTTCCTCAGCTTTCATGATTTTGGCGTTTAAGCTCCAGTTTAAGCTTAAACTGGAGCTTAAACGCCACTGATAGTTCCCAGCATTATATGGCTTGGCAGTTTAAGTTCCAGTTTAAGCTTAAACTGGAACTTAAACTTCCACATGTGATATTCAAGCTTCCTTTATTGATTTTGTTGCTTCCTTGCCTAGCCTCTTCTTCCCTGAAATCATCCAAACAACTGCATCAAAGTCTTGCAAAATTTCATGAGAAATCTTCCATTCATAGCATTCAAGTAATATAACTAAAAACTCATGGAATTTGCATCACAATCATACTGTTTGGATGGTTCATTGCTTTGTTATTCATTTAACCATTCTTGGTTACTTTAAGCTCAAGAAAATGCATAAAACAACTAAAACTAACAGAAAAATGCTAGTGAAACTAGCCTAAGATGCCTTGGCATCAACATGGCAGCCGAAAACAACAACAATGCCAACAATGCAAGGAAGGTGCTGGGTGACTTTACTGCACCTACTCCCGACTTCTATGGGAGAAGCATCTCTATCCCTGCCATTGGAGCAAACAACTTTGAGCTTAAGCCTCAACTAGTTTCTCTAATGCAACAGAATTGCAAGTTCCATGGACTTCCACTGGAAGATCCTCATCAGTTCTTAGCTGAATTCTTGCAAATCTGTGACACTGTCAAGACTAATGGGGTTGACCCTGAGGTCTACAAACTTATGCTATTCCCTTTTGCTGTAAGAGACAGAGCTAGGATATGGTTGGACTCACAACCTAAAGAAAGCCTGGACTCTTGGGAAAAGCTAGTCAATGCCTTCTTGACAAAGTTCTTTCCACCTCAAAAATTGAGCAAGCTTAGAGTGGAAGTCCAAACCTTCAGACAGAAGGATGGAGAATCCCTCTATGAAGCTTGGGAAAGATACAAACAATTGATCAGAAAGTGTCCATCTGATATGCTTTCTGAATGGAGCATCATAGGTATTTTCTATGATGGTCTCTCTGAACTATCCAAGATGTCTTTGGATAGCTCTGCTGGAGGATCTCTTCATCTGAAGAAGACGCCTACAGAAGCTCAAGAGCTAATTGAAATGGTTGCAAATAACCAATTCATGTACACTTCTGAAAGGAATCCTGTGAACAATGGGACAAGTCAGAAGAAAGGAGTTCTTGAGATTGACACTCTGAATGCCATTTTGGCTCAGAATAAAATATTGACTCAACAAGTCAATTTGATTTCTCAAAGTCTGTCTGGAATGCTGATGAGCGGATAATTTATACGCTTTTTGGCATTGTTTTTAGGTAGTTTTTAGTAAGTTCAAGCTACTTTTAGGGATGTTTTCCTTAGTTTTTATGTTAAATTCACATTTCTGGACTTTACTATGAGTTTGTGTGTTTTTCTGTGATTTCAGGTAAATTCTGACTGAAATTGAGGGATTTGAGCAAAACTCTGAAAAAGGCTGACAAAAGGACTGCTGATGCTGTTGGATTCTGACCTCCCTGCACTCGAAATGGATTTTCTGGAGCTACAGAACTCCAATTGGCGCGCTCTCAACGGTGTTAGAAAGTAGACATCCAGGGCTTTCCAGCAATATATAATAGTCCATACTTTATTCGGAATTTGACGACGTAACTTGGCGTTGAACGCCAAGTACATGCTGCTGTCTGGAGTTAAACGCCAGAAAAACGTCATGATCCGGAGTTGAACGCCCAAAACACGTCATAACTCGGAGTTCAACTCCAAGAGAAGCCTCAGCTCGTGGATTGATCAAGCTCAGCCCAAACATACACCAAGTGGGCCCCGGAAGTGGATTTATGCATCAATTACTTACTCATGTAAACCCTAGGAGCTAGTTTATTATAAATAGAATATTTAACTATTGTATTAGATGTCTTTTGACCACGTACATCTTTGGTCTCAGTTTTGTTTTATTCTTCATCCTAAGAGGCTATTGATCACGTTTTGGGGGCTGGCCATTCGGCCATGCCTGAACCTTTTACTTATGTATTTTCAACGGTGGAGTTTCTGCACACCATAGATTAAGGGTGTGGAGCTCTGCTGTACCTCAAGTATTAATGCAATTCTATTTTCTTTTATTCAAATCTCTCTTATTCTTATTCCAAGATATTCATTCGCACCCAAAAACATGATGAATGTGATGATTAGATAACCCTCATTATCATTCTCACTTATGAACGCACGTGATTGACAACCACTTCCGTTCTACATGCAACAGCGCTTGAATGTGTATCTCTTAGATTCCCCAACAGAATCTTCGTGGTATAAGTTAGATAGATGGCGGCATTCATGAGGATCCGGAAAGTCTAAACCTTGTCTATGGTATTCCGAGTAGGATTCTGGGATTGAATGACTGTGACGAGCTTCAAACTCCTGAAGGCTGGGCGTGATGACAAGCGCAAAAGAATCAATGGATTCTATTCCAACATGATTGAGAACCGACAGATGATTAGCCATGCGAGTGACAGCCGCAGAGGACCATTTTCACTGAGAGGATGGGATGTAGCCACTGACAACGGTGATGCCCTACATACAGCTTGCCATGGAGAGGAGTAAGAAGGATTGAGTTGAAGCAGTAGGAGAGCAGGCGTCCTTGAGCCATACAGTATCTCCATATGCTTATCTGAAATTCCCACCAATGAATCTGCATAAGTGTTCTATCCCTTTTTATTTTCTGTTTATTATTTATTTTAGAAAATCCATAATCAATTGGTTTAATCTGCCTAACTGAGATTTACAAGGTGACCATAGCTTGCTTCATACCAACAATCTCTGTGGGATCGACCCTTACTCACGTAAGGTTTATTACTTGGACGACCCAGTACACTTGCTGGTTAGTTGAACGGAGTTGTGAATTCAACCAGTGCCATAATAAAGACTTCATCTCAAAATAGTTAGAACATGGATCACAATTTCGTCCACCAAGTTTTTGGCGCCGTTGCCGGGGATTGTTCGAGTATGGACAACTGACGGTTCATCTTGTTGCTCAGATTAGGTAATTTTCTTTTCAAAAATCTTTTTCAAAATTTTTCTTTTCTTTTTCGTTTTTCCAACTTTATTTTCGAAAAAAATTAATAAAAATTCAAAAAAATTCAAAAAAAAAATTATTTTGTGTTTCTTGTTTGAGTCTTGAGTCAATCTTTAAGTTTGGTGTCAATTGCATGCTTTTAAAAATTTTTTTTTTTTGCATTTTTTTTCGAAAATCCCATGCATTCAAAGTGTTCTTCATGATCTTCAAGTTGTTCTTGATAAGTCCTCTTGTTTGATCTTGATGATTTCTTGTTTTGTGTTGGTTGTTGTTTTTCATGTGCATTTTTGCATTCATATTTTCCATGCATTAAAGATTTCTAAGTTTGGTGTCTTGCATGTTTTCTTTGCATCAAAAATTTTTCAAAATTATGTTCTTGATGTTCATCATGATCTTCAAAGTGTTCTTGGTGTTCATCTTGACATTCATAGCATTTTTGCATGCATTCATTGTTTTGATCTAAAAATTTCATGCATTGAGTATTTTTGTTGTTTTTCTCTCTCATAATTAAAAAAAATCAAAAATCAAAAAAATATCTTTTCCTTATTTCCCTCCAAATTTTTGAAATTTTGGGTTGACTTGGTCAAAAATTTTTAAAATTAGTTGTTTCTTACAAGTCAAGTCAAAATTTCAATTTTAAAAAAAATCTTATCTTTTCAAAATCTTTTTCAAAAATCATATCTTTTTCATTTTTTCTATTTTTCGAAAATTTCAAAAACATTTTTCAAAATTATTTTCAAAATCTTTTTCTTATCTTTACATCATATTTTCAAAAATTCACTAATAATTAATGTGATTGGTTCAAAAATTTGAAATTTGTTAATTTCTTGTTAAGAAAGGTTCAATCTTTAAATTCTAGAATCTTATCTTGTAGTTTCTTGTTAGTGAAGTAAATAATTTTAAAAATTTTTTGAATTAAATATTTTTATCTTTTATTTAATCTTCTTCAAAAAAAAAAAATTTATATTTTTCAAAATTTGATTTTCAAAATATCTTATCTAACTTGCTATCTTCTTATCTTTTTCAATTTTGATTTCAAATCTTTTTCAATCAACTAACTAACTTTTTGTTTGTTTCTTATCTTTTTCAAAACCACCTAACTACTTCTCCCTCTTCAATTTTCGAAAATACTTCTTCCTTTTCTAAAAAATCTTTTCAATTAATTAATTGTTTAAACTTTAATTTTAAATACAATTTATCTCTAATTTTCGAAAAACACTAACCTCTTTTTCAAAATTATTTTCGAAATTTTTCTTCTCTTTTCTTCTTCTATTTAATTATTTAATTACTAACACTTCTCTCCACCTCTCTTCATCCAAAAATCCGAATCTCCCTCTTCATTCTTCTACCTCTTCTTTTTCTACTAACATAAAGGAATCTCTATACTGTGACATAGAGGATTCCTCTTTCTTTTCTTATTTTCTTCTCTTTCATATGAGCAGGAACAAGGATAAAGGCACTCTTATTGAAATTGATCCATAACCTGAAAGGACTCTGAAGAGAAAATTAAGAGAAGCTAAAATTAAAATTATTCTAAAGGTAACCTTTCAGAAACATTAGAACAAGAGAAGGAGATGGCAGCCGAAAATAATAATAATGCAAGGAGAATGCTTGGTGACTTCACAAAGCCAACGTCCAAGTTTGATGGAAGAAGCATCTCCATCCCTGCCATTGGAGCCAATAACTTTGAGCTGAAACCTCAGCTAGTTGCCTTGATGCAACAAAACTGCAAGTTTTATGGACTTCCATCTGAAGATCCTTATCAGTTTTTAACTGAATTCTTGCAGATCTGTGAGACTGTAAAGACGAATGGAGTTGATCCTGAAGTCTACAGACTCATGCTTTTCCCTTTTGCTGTAAGAGACAGAGCTAGAGTATGGTTGGATTCACAACCCAAGGATAGCCTGGACTCATGGGATAAGCTGGTCACTGCCTTCTTGGATAAATTCTTTCCTCCTCAGAAGCTGAGCAAGCTGAGAGTGGATGTTCAAACCTTCAAACAAAAAGATGGTGAATCCCTCTATGAAGCTTGGGAAAGATACAAGCAGCTGACCAAAAGATGTCCATCTGACATGTTTTCAGAATGGACCATTTTAGATATATTCTATTATGGTCTCTCTGAATTTTCGATAATGTCATTAGACCATTCTGCAGGTGGATCTATTCACCTGAAGAAAACGCCTGAAGAGGCTCAAGAACTCATTGACATGGTTGCAAATAACCAGTCCATGTACACTTCTGAGAGGAATTCCGTGAACAATGGGATACCTCAGAAGAAAGGAGTTCTTGAAATTGATACTCTGAATGCCATATTGGCTCAGAACAAAGTGTTGACTCAACAGGTCAACATGATCTCTCAAAATCTGAATGGATTGTAACATGCATCCAACAGTACTAGAGAGGCAGCTTCTGAAGAAGCTTATGATCCTGAGAACCCTGCCATGGCAGAGGTTAATTACATGGGTGAACCTTATGGAAACACCTATAACTCATCATGGAGAAATCATCCAAATTTCTCATGGAAGGATCAACAAAAACCTCAACAAGGTTTTAACAATGGTGGACACAATAGGCTGGGCAATAGCAAGCCATATCCATCATCTTCTCAGCAACAGACAGAGAATTCTGAACAAAACACTTCTAATTTAGCCAATATAGTCTCTGATCTGTCAAAGGCCACTTTCAGTTTCATGAGTGAAACAAGATCCTCCATTAGAAATCTGGAGGCACAAGTGGGCCAGCTGAGTAAGAAAGTCATTGAAACCCCTCCCAGTATTCTCCCAAGCAATACAGAAGAGAATCCAAAAGGAGAGTGCAAGGCCATTGACATAGTCAATATGGCCGAATGCACAAGGGAGGAGGAAGACGAAAATCCTAGTGAGGAAGACCTCCTGGGACGTCCCTCAAGCAAGAAGGAGTTCCCTATTAAAGATCCAAAGGAATCTGAGGCTCATACAGAGACCATAGAGATTCCATTAAACCTCCTTCTGCCATTCATGAGCTCTGAAGACTATTCATCCTCTGAAGAGGATGAAGATGTAACTGGAGAGCAAGTTGCTCAATATTTAGGAGCTATCATGAAGCTGAATGCCAAGTTGTTTGGTAATGAGACTTGGGAAAGTGAACCTCCCTTGCTCATTAATGAACTGGATACTTGGATTCAGAAAATTCTACCTCAAAAGAAACAAGATCCTGGCAAGTTCTTAATACCTTGTACCATAGGCATCATGATCTTTGAAAAAGCTCTGTGTGATCTGGGGTCAGGGATAAATCTAATGCCACTCTCTGTAATGGAGAAGCTGGGGATCATTGAGGTACAACCTGCCTTGTTCTCATTACAACTGGCAGACAAGTCATTGAGACAAGCCTATGGAATAGTAGAGGACGTACTAGTAAAGGTTGAAGGCCTTTACATCCCTGCTGATTTCATAATCTTAGACACTAGGAAGGAAGAAGATGATTGCATCATCCTTGGAAGACCTTTCCTAGCCACAGCAGAAGCTGTGATAGATGTCAACAGAGGGGAATTAGTCCTTCAATTGAATGGGGAATACCTTGTGTTTAAGGCACATGGCCATCCCTCTGTGACAGAAGAGAGTAAGCATGAAGAGCTTCTCTCAGTTCAGAGTCAAGAAGAGCCCACACAGTCAAACTCTAAGTTTGGTGTTGTGAGGCCACAACCAAACTCTAAGTTTGGTGTTAAGACCCCATATCCAAACTCTAAGTTTGGTGTTGGGACCACACTAAAATTGACCTGATCACCTTGTGGCTCCATGAGAGCCACTGTCAAGCTATTGACATTAAAGAAGCGCTTGTTGGGAGGCAACCCAATTTTATTTATCTAATTACTATTTTATACTATTTTATTGTTATTTTGTGTTTTATTAGGTACATGATCATGAGGAGGCACGAAAAAAATCAAAAAAATTAAAAACAGAGTCAAAAACAGAAGAAAAAAAATTTTTTCACCTTGGAGGACGCACAGGCTGGCGTTCAACGCCAGTAAGATGCATCTGGCTGGCGTTCAACGCCAGAACAGAGCACCATTCTGGCGCTGAACGCCAGAAACAAGCAACATCCTGGCGCTGAACGCTAGGAATGTGCCTAGAGGAGAAAAGCTGGCGCTGAACGCCAGTAACAAGCATGAAACTGGCGTTCAACGCCAGAAACATGCATTACATGGGCGTTGAACGCCCAGAACATGCACCAATGGGCGTTTGAACGCCAGAAAGATGCATGATGGCATTTTACATGCCTATAGGGTGAAGGAATGGTATTTCTTTACACCTTAGGATCTGTGGACCCCACAGGATCACCTCAGGATCTGTGGACCCCACAGGATCCCCACCTACCATATTTCCACCTTACCTTTTAATCCTAATCACACTCTCCTAATCCTAAATCTCATTCTTCCTACTCCCCATGTCACACTTCCCAACAACCATCACCAATCACCTCAATTCCTCTTCCCAATTCCCCCATTCACCATTCACATCAACCCACTCTTCCCCATAAACCCCACCTACCTTCATAAAACTCAAATTCAATTTCCCACCCATTCCCACCCAAATTGGCCGAACACCCACCCTCCCCTTTCCCTATAAATACCCTTCCCTTCTACTTCATTTTCACACAACACAACCCCATCTTCACCCTCATAGCCGAACCTACCTCTCTCCCTCTCTACCATATTTTCTTCTTCTTCTTCTACTCTTCTTTTCTTTTTTGCTCGAGGGCGAGCAATATTTTAAGTTTAGTGTGGTAAAAGCATAAGCTTTTTTTTGTTTTTCTATTACCAATGGCACCTAAGGCCGGAGTATCCTCAAGAAAAGGAAAAGGGAAGGCAAAAGCTTCCACCTCCGAGTCATGGGAGATGGAAAGATTCATCTCCAAAAGCCATCAAGACCACTTCTATGATGCTGTGGCAAAGAAGAAGGTGATCCCTGAGGTCCCTTTCAAGCTCAAGAAAAATGAGTATCCGGAGATCCGACATGAAGTTCAAAGAAGAGGTTGGGAAGTCTTAACCAACCCCATGCAACAAGTTAGAATCTTAATGGTTCAAGAGTTCTATGCCAATGCATGGATCACTAGGAACCATGACCAAGGTATGAACCCAAGTCCAAAGAATTATCTCACAATGGTTAGGGGGAAATACTTGGATTTCAGTCCGGAAAATGTAAGGTTGGCATTCTACTTGCCTATGATGCAAGGAAATGAACGCCCCTACACTAGAAGGGTCAACTTTGATCAAAGGTTGGACCAAGTTCTTATGGACATTTGTGTGGAAGGAGCTCAATGGAAGAGAGACTCCAAAGGCAAGCCAGTCCAACTAAGAAGACTGGACCTCAAGCCTATAGCTAGAGGATGGTTGGAGTTCATTCAACGCTCCATCATTCCTACTAGCAACCGATCTGAAGTTACTGTGGATCGGGCCATCATGATTCATGGCATCATGATTGGAGAGGAAGTAGAAGTTCATGAGGTCATCTCCAATGAAATCTATAAAATAGCCGACAAGCCCTCACCTATGGCACGGCTAGCTTTCCCTCACCTTATTTGCCATCTATGTTACTCAGCTGGAGTTATCATAGAAGGAGATGTCTCCATTGAAGAAGACAAGCCCATCACCAAGAAAAGGATGGAGCAAGCTAGAGAAGCTCCTCACGGCCCTCAAGAGGTGCATGAGGAAGCTCATCATCAAGAAATCCCTGAGATGCCTCAAGGGATGCACTTTCCTCCAAACAACTATTGGGAGCAACTCAACACTTCCTTAGAAGGTTTGAGTCACAATGTGGGACAATTAAGGGTGGAACATCATGAGCACTCCATCATTCTCCAAGAAATAAGAGAAGATCAAAGAGCAATGAGGGAGGAGCAACAAAGGCAAGGAAGGGACATAGAAGAGCTGAAGAACATCATTGGTCCTTCAAGAAGAAGACGCCACTAGAGGTGGATTCATTCCTTGTTCTTTATTTCTTTTTGTTTTCGGTTTTTAATATTGTGTTTATCTATGTTTTGTGTCTTTATTTCATGATCATTAGTATGTAACCGTGCCTTAAAGCTATGAATAAAATCCATTAATCCTTCACCTCTCTTAAAAGAAAAATGTTTTAATTCAAAACAACAAGAAGTACATAAATTTCGAAAATAGCTCTTGAATTTAGTTTAATTATATTGATGTGGTGACAATACTTTTGTTTTCTGAATGAATGCTTGAACAGTGCATATGTCTTTTGATCTTGTTGTTTATGAATGTTAAAATTGTTGGCTCTTGAAAGAATGATGAACAAAGAGAAATGTTATTGATGATCTGAAAAAAAATCATGAAATTGATTCTCGAAGCAAGAAAAAGCAGTGAAAAAAAAAATGGCTAAAAAGAGTATATAGAAAAAGAAGAAGCAGTAGAAAAAGCCAATAGCCCTTAAAACCAAAAGGCAAGGGTAAAAAGGATCCAAGGCTTTGAGCATCAATGGATAGGAGGGCCCAAGGAAATAAAATCCAGGCCTAAGCGGCTAAATCAAGCTGTCCCTAACCATGTGCTTGTGTCATGAAGGTCCAAGTAAAAAGCTTGAGACTAAGTGGTTAAAGTCGTGATCCAAGGCAAAAGAGTGTGCTTAAGAGCTCTGGACACCACTAACTGGGGACTTTAGCAAAGCTAAGTCACAATCTGAAAAGGTTCACCCAGTTATGTGTCTGTGGCATTTATGTATCCGGTGGTAATACTGGAAAACAAAATGCTTAGGGCCACGGCCAAGACTCATAAGTAGCTGTGTTCAAGAATCAACATGCTTAACTAGGAAATTCAATAACACTATCCGAAATTCTAAGTTCCTAGAGAAGCCAATCATTCTAAACTTCAAAGGAAAAAGTGAGATGCCAAAACTGTTCAGAAGCAAAAAGCTACAAGTCCCGCTCATTTAATTATAATTAATATTCATTGATATTTCTGAATTTATAGTATATTCTCTTCTTTTTATCCTATTTGATTTTCAGTTGCTTGGGGACAAGCAACAATTTAAGTTTGGTGTTGTGATGAACGGATAATTTATACGCTTTTTGGCATTGTTTTTAGGTAGTTTTTAGTAAGTTCAAGCTACTTTTAGGGATGTTTTCCTTAGTTTTTATGTTAAATTCACATTTCTGGACTTTACTATGAGTTTGTGTGTTTTTCTGTGATTTCAGGTAAATTCTGACTGAAATTGAGGGATTTGAGCAAAACTCTGAAAAAGGCTGACAAAAGGACTGCTGATGCTGTTGGATTCTGACCTTCCTGCACTCGAAATGGATTTTCTGGAGCTACAAAACTCCAATTGGCGCGCTCTTAACGGCGTTGGAAAGTAGACATCCAGGGCTTTCCAGCAATATATAATAGTTTATACTTTATTCGGAATTTGACGACGTAACTTGGCGTTGAACGCCAAGTACATGCTGCTGTCTGGAGTTAAACGCCAGAAAAACGTCATGATCCGGAGTTGAACGCCCAAAACACGTCATAACTCGGAGTTCGACTCCAAGAGAAGCCTCAGCTCGTGGATTGATCAAGCTCAGCCCAAACATACACCAAGTGGGCCCCGGAAGTGGATTTATGCATCAATTACTTACTCATGTAAACCCTAGGAGCTAGTTTATTATAAATAGAACATTTAACTATTGTATTAGATGTCTTTTGACCACGTACATCTTTGGTCTCAGTTTTGTTTTATTCTTCATCCTAAGAGGCTATTGATCACGTTTTGGGGGCTGGCCATTCGGCCATGCCTGAACCTTTTACTTATGTATTTTCAACGGTGGAGTTTCTGCACACCATAGATTAAGGGTGTGGAGCTCTACTGTACCTCAAGTATTAATGCAATTCTATTTTCTTTTATTCAAATCTCTCTTATTCTTATTCCAAGATATTCATTCGCACCCAAGAACATGATGAATGTGATGATTAGATAACCCTCATTATCATTCTCACTTATGAACGCACGTGATTGACAACCACTTCCGTTCTACATGCAACAGTGCTTGAATGTGTATCTCTTAGATTCCCCAACAGAATCTTCGTGGTATAAGTTAGATAGATGGCGGCATTCATGAGGATCCGGAAAGTCTAAACCTTGTCTATGGTATTCCGAGTAGGATTCTGGGATTGAATGACTGTGACGAGCTTCAAACTCCTGAAGGCTGGGCGTGATGACAAGCGCAAAAGAATCAATGGATTCTATTCCAACCTGATTGAGAACCGACAGATGATTAGCCATGCGAGTGACAGCCGCAGAGGACCATTTTCACTGAGAGGATGGGATGTAGCCACTGACAACGGTGATGCCCTACATACAGCTTGCCATGGAGAGGAGTAAGAAGGATTGAGTTGAAGCAGTAGGAGAGCAGGCGTCCTTGAGCCATACAGTATCTCCATATGCTTATCTGAAATTCCCACCAATGAATCTGCATAAGTGTTCTATCCCTTTTTATTTTTTGTTTATTATTTATTTTAGAAAATCCATAATCAATTGGTTTAATCTGCCTAACTGAGATTTACAAGGTGACCATAGCTTGCTTCATACCAACAATCTCTGTGGGATCGACCCTTACTCACGTAAGGTTTATTACTTGGACGACCCAGTACACTTGCTGGTTAGTTGAACGGAGTTGTGAATTCAACCAGTGCCATAATAAAGCCTTCATCTCAAAATAGTTAGAACATGGATCACAATTTCGTCCACCAAATGCAAAATGCACCAAGCAGTACTAAGGATGCTTCATCTGAAGAAGAAGCTTATGATCCTGAGAACCCTTCAATGGAAGAGGTGAATTACCTAGGAGAACCCTATGGAAACACCTATAATTCTTCATGGAGAAATCACCCAAATTTCTCATGGAAGAATCAAGAGAGACCTCAACAAGGTTTCAACAATAATGGTGGAAGAAACAGGTTTAACAATGGCAAACCTTTTCCATCATCTTCTCAACAACAGACAGAGAATCCTAAGCAGAACCCCTCTGACTTAGCAACCATGGTCTCTGATCTAATCAAAACCACTCAAAGTTTCATGACTGAAACAAGGTCCTCCATTAGGAATTTGGAGGCACAAGTGGGACAGCTGAGCAAGAAAATTACTGAACTCCCTCATAGTACTCTTCCAAGCAATATAGAAGAAAATCCAAAAGGAGAGTGCAAGGCCATCAACATGGCCGAATTTGGAGAGGAAGGAGAGGAAGTGAACGCCACTGAGGAAGACCTCAATGGGCGTACACTGACCTCCACTGAGTTCCCTAATGAGGAACCATGGGAATCTGAGGCTCAAAATGAGACCATAGAGATTCCATTAGACTTACTTCTGCCTTTCATGAGCTCTGATGAGTATTCTTCCTCTGAAGAGGATGAGTATGTCACTGAAGAGCAAGTTGCTAAATATCTTGGAGCAATCATGAAGCTAAATGACAAGTTATTTGGAAATGAGACTTGGGAGGATGAACCCCCTTTGCTCACCAAGGAACTGGATGACTTGTCTAGGCAGAAATTACCTCAAAAGAGACAAGATCCTGGGAAGTTTTCCATACCTTGTACCATAGGCACCATGTCCTTCAAGAAGGCTCTGTGTGACTTAGGGTCAAGTGTAAACCTCATGCCTCTCTCTGTAATGGAGAAGCTAGGGATCTTTGAGGTACAAGCTGCAAGAATCTCACTAGAGATGGCAGACAATTCAAAGAAACAAGCTTATGGACTTGTAGAGGATGTTCTGGTAAAGGTTGAAGACCATTACATCCCTACTGATTTCATAGTCCTAGAGACTGGGAAATGCATGGATGAATCTATTATCCTTGGCAGACCCTTCCTAGCCACAGCAAAGGCTGTGATTGATGTTGATGGAGGTGAACTGATCATTCAAGTGAATGAAGAATCCTTTGTGTTTAAGGCTCAAGGATATCCCTCTGTCACCATGGAGAGGAAGCATGAAGAGCTTCTCTCAAATCAGAGTCAAGCAGAGCCCCCACAGTCAAACTCTAAGTTTGGTGTTGGGAGGCCACAACCAAACTCTAAGTTTGGTGTTGAACCCCCACATTCAAACTCTAAGTTTGGTGTTGGGAGGTTCCAACATTGCTCTGAGTATCTGTGAGGCTCCATGAGAGCCCTCTGTCAAGCTACTGACATTAAAGAAGCGCTTGTTGGGAGGCAACCCAATGTTATATTTTATCTATTTTCCTTTGTTATTTTATTTTATTTTGTAGGTTGATGATCATGAGAAGTCACAAAATCAATTGAAAAAGCAAAAACAGAATGAAAAACAGGAAGAAAAACAGCACACCCTGGAGGAAGATGTTGCTGGCGTTTAAACGCCAGTGAGGCTAGCAGTTGGGCGTTTAACGCCCAGTCTGGCACCATTCTGGGCGTTTAACGCCAGAAAGGGGCACCAGACTGGCGTTAAACGCCAGAAAAGGGCAAGAACCTGGCGTTAAACGCCAGAAATGGGCACCAGCCCGGCGTTTAATGCCAGAATTGGCTCAAAACGTGATTTTGAATGCCATTTGGTGCAGGGATGACTTTTCCTTGACACCACAGGATCTGTGGACCCCACAGGATCCCCACCAACCCTACCACTCTCTCTCTCTTCTTCACCCATTCACCAATCACCTCAACACCTCTTCCCCAAAAACCCTTCACCTATCAAATCCCATCTTTCTCTTCACCACTCACATCCATCCTTCATAAAACCCCACCTACCTCACCATTCAAATTCAAACCACTTTCCCTCCCAAACCCACCCATACATGACCGAACCATGAGCCCCCCCTCTCCTATATAAACCCTTCTTCACCCCTTCATTTTCACACAACCTAAACACCACTTCTCCCCCTCTTTGGCCGAACACAAAGCCACTCCCTTCTTCCTCATTTCTTCTTCTTCTACTCTCTTCTTTCTTCTTTTGCTCGAAGACGAGCGAACCTTTTAAGTTTGGTATGGTAAAAGCGTTGCTTTTCGTTTTTCTATAACCATTTATGGCATCTAAGGCCGGAGAAACCTCTAGAAAGAGGAAAGGGAAGGCAAAAGCTTCCACCTCCGAGTCATGGGAGATGGAGAGATTCATCTCAAGGGTGCATCAAGACCACTTCTATGAAGTTGTGGCCTTGAAGAAGGTGATCCCCGAGGTCCCTTTTTCACTCAAAAAGAGTGAATATCCGGAGATCCGACATGAGATCCGAAGAAGAGGTTGGGAAGTTCTCACCAACCCCATTCAACAAGTCGGAATCTTAATGGTTCAAGAGTTCTATGCCAATGCATGGATCACCAAGAACCATGATCAAAGTGTGAACCCGGATCCAAAGAATTGGCTTACTATGGTTCGGGGGAAATACTTGGATTTTAGTCCGGAAAATATAAGGTTGGCATTCAACTTGCCTATGATGCAAGGAGATGAACATCCTTACACAAGAAGGGTCAACTTTGATCAAAGGTTGGACCAAGTCCTCACTGACATTTGTCAAGAGGGCGCCCAATGGAAGAGAGATTCAAGAGGGAAGCCGGTTCAATTGAGAAGGCATGACCTCAAGCCCGTGGCTAGAGGATGGTTGGAGTTTATCCAACGCTCAATCATTCCCACTAGCAACCGGTCCGAAGTTACTCTAGACCGGGCCATCATGATTCATAGCATCATGATTGGAGAAGAAGTGGAAGTTCATGAGGTTATAGCCCAAGAACTCTATAGGGTGGCAGACAAGTCCTCTACCTTAGCAAGGTTAGCCTTTCCTCACCTCATTTGTCACCTCTGTTATTCAGTGGGAGTTGACATAGAGGGAGACATCCCCATTGATGAAGACAAGCCCATCACTAAGAAAAGGATGGAGCAAACAAGAGACCCCTCTCATCATGAGATCCCTGAGATACCTCAAGGGATGCACTTTCCTCCACAAGACTATTGGGAGCAACTAAACACCTCCCTAGGAGAATTGAGTTCCAACATGGGACAACTAAGGGTGGAGCACTAAGAACATTCCATCCTCCTCCATGAAATTAGAGAAGATCAAAGAATCATGAGAGAGGAGCAACAAAGACAAGGAAGAGACATTGAGGAGCTCAAGCACTCCATAAGACCTTCAAGAGGAAGAACAAGCCGCCATCACTAAGGTGGACCCGTTCTTTAATCTCCTTGTTCTTTATCTTTCTGTTTTTTCGAAAATTGTGCTTTATGTTTGTCTATGTTTGTGTCTTGTGATCATTAGTATCTTAGTTTCTATGCCTTAAAGTTATGAATGTCCTATGAATCCATCACCTTTCTTAAAAAAACAATGTTCTTAATTGAAAAAGATAAGAATTGCATGAATTTTGAATTTTATAACAGTTTAATTATTTTGATGTGGTGGCAACACTTTTGTTCTCTGAATGTATGCTTGAACAGTGCATATGTCTTTTGAATTTGTGGTTCATGAATGTTGGCTCTTGAAAGAATGATGAAAAAGGAGACATGTTACTGAGGATCTGAAAAATCATAAAAATGATTCTTGAAGCAAGAAAAAGCAGTGAATACAAAAAAAAAGAGAGAGAAGCAAGCGAAAAAAAAACGAGAAAAAAAAAAGAGAAAAAGAAAGAAAAAGAAAGAAATAAAGTTGTGATCCAAGGCAATAAGAGTGTGCTTAAGAACCCTGGACACCTCTAATTTGGGACTTTAGCAAAGCTGAGTCACAATCTGAAAAGGTTCACTCAATTATGTGTCTGTGGCATGTATGTATCCAGTGGTAATACTGGAAGACAGAGTGCTTTGGGCCACGGCCAAGACTCAATAAGTAGCTGTGTTCAAGAATCATCATACTTAACTAGGAGAATCAATAACACTATCTGGATTCTGAGTTCCTAAAGAAGCCAATCATTCTGAATTTCAAAGGATAGAGTGAGATGCCAAAACTATTCAGAGGCAAAAAGCTAAAAGCCCCGCTCATCTAATTAATACTGATCTTCATAGATGTTTTTGGAGTTCATTGCATATTCTCTTCTTTTTATCTTATTTGATCTTCAGTTGCTTGGGGACAAGCAACAATTTAAGTTTGGTGTTGTGATGAGCGGATAATTTGTACACTTTTTGGCATTGTTTTTAATATGTTTTAGTAGTTTTAGTTGAGTTCTTAGTATATTTTTATTAGTTTTTAGTTAAAATTCACTTTTCTGGACTTTACTATGAGTTTGTGTGTTTTTCTGTGATTTCAGGTATTTTCTGGCTGAAATTGAGGGACCTGAGCAAAAATCTGATTCAGAGACTAAAAAGGACTGCAGATGCTGTTGGATTCTGACCTCCCTGCACTCGAAGTGGATTTTCTGGAGCTACAGAAGCCCAATTGGCGCGCTCTCAACGGCGTTGGAAAGTAGACATCCTGGGCTTTCCAGCAATATATGATAGTCCATACTTTGCTCAAGATTGGATGGCCCAAACTGGCGTTCAAAGTCACCCTCAGAATTTCCAGCGTTAAACGCCGGAACTGGCACCAAAATGGGAGTTAAACGCCCAAACTGGCACAAAAGCTGGCGTTTAACTCCAAGAAGAGTCTCTACACGAAAATGCTTCATTGCTCAGCCCAAGCACACACCAAGTGGGCCCGGAAGTGGATTTTTATGTCATTTACTCATCTCTGTACACCTTAGGCTACTAGTTTTCTATAAGTAGGACCTTTTACTATTGTATTTTCATCTTCTGATCTTTGGAACCTTTTTCTGGAGATCTTTTGATCACTTTGGGAGGCTGGCCATTCGGCCATGCCTAGACCTTGTTCTTATGTATTTTCAACGGTGGAGTTTCTACACACCATAGATTAAGGTGTGGAGCTCTGCTGTACCTCGAGTATTAATGCAATTACTATTGTTCTTCTATTCAATTCCGCTTGTTCTTTGTCCAAGATATCACTTGTTCTTCAACTTGATGAATGTGATGATCCGTGACACTCATCATCATTCTCACTTATGAACAAAGTGACTGACAACCACTTCTGTTCTACAAGCAAACAAGGCTCTAGTGTTTATCTCTTGGATTCCTGATACACGATGCATGGTTGATCGCCTGACAACCGAGTGCTCGCCTGACAAACGAGCCAGCCATTCCGTGAGATCAGAGTCTTCGTGGTATAGGCAAGAACTAATGGCGGCATTCAAGAGAATCCGGAAGGTCTAACCTTGTCTGTGGTATTCTGAGTAGGATTCAATGATTGAATGACTGTGACGTGCTTCAAACTCCTAGCAGGCGGGGCGTTAGTGACAGACGCAAAAGAATCAATGGATTCTATTCCGGCCTGACCGAGAACTGACAGATGGATAGCCGTACCGTGACAGGGTGCGTTGAACATTTCCACTGAGAGGATGGGAGGTAGCCACTGACAACGGTGAAACCCTTGCATAAGCTTGCCATGGAAAGGAGTAAGAAGGATTGGATAAAGACAGTAGGAAAGCAGAGAGACGGAAGGGAAGGCATCTTTATATGCTTATCTGAAGCTCTCACCAATGATATACATAAGTATCTCTATCTTTATCTTTATGTTTTATTCATCATCTATACCCATTTGAGTCTGCCTGACTAAGATTTACAAGGTGACCATAGCTTGCTTCATACCAACAATCTCCGTGGGATCGACCCTTATTCGCGTAAGGTTTATTACTTGGACGACCCAGTGCACTTGCTGGTTAGTTGTGTGAAGTTGTGTTTATGCCATGGTATTGAGCACCAAGTCTTTGGAGCCATTACTAGGGATTATTTGAGTTGTAGTGATCACAATTTCGTGCACCAGTTATTGATAATCTGAAAAATAAAAAAAACTGATTCTTGAAGCAAGAAAAAGCAGTGAAAAATACAAACCTTGCAAAAAACGAAAAATAAAGAAAAAGCAAGCAGAAAAATCTAATAGGCCTTTAAACCAAAAGGCAAGGGTAAAAAGGATCCAAGGCTTTGAGCATTAATGGATAGGAGGGCCCAAGGGAATAAAATCCTGGCCTAAGCGGATAAATCAAGCTGTCCCTAACCATGTGCTTGTGTCATGAAGCTCCAAGTGAAACGCTTGAGACTGAGTGGTTAAAGTCGTGATCCAAAGCAAAAGAGTGTGCCTAAGAACTCTGGGCACCTCTAACTGGGGACTCTAGCAAAGCTGAGTCACAATCTGAAAGATTCACCCAGTTATGTGTCTGTGACATTTATGTATCCTGTAGTACTACTGGAAAACAAGATGCTTAGGGTCACAGCCAAGACTCATAAAGTAGCTGTGTTCAAGAATCAACATATTAAACTAGGAGAATCAATAACACTATCTGAATTCTGAGTTCCTATGGATGCCAATCATTCTGAACTTCAAAGGATAAATTGAGATGCCAAAACTGTTCAGGAGTAAAAATCTACTAGTCCCGCTCATCTAATTAGAATCTGAGCTTCACTTAAAACTCTAAGATGTATTGCCTCCTGATTTTCTTTCTACCCTATTTTATTTATCTAGTTGCTTGGGGATAAGCAGCAGTTTAAGTTTGGTGTTGTATGAGCCGATATTTTATACGCTTTTTGTTGGTATTTTCATGTAGTTTTTAGTATGCTTTAGTCACTTTTTAGTATATTTTTATTAGTTTTTATGGAAAAATCACATTTCTGGACTTTACTAGGAGTTTGTGAGTTTTTCTGTGATTTTAGGTATTTTTCTGGCTAAAATTGAGGGACCTAAGCAAAAATCTGATTCAGAGGCTGAGAAATGATTGTAGATGCTATTGGATTCTAACCTCCCTACACTCGGAATAGATTTTCTGGAGCTATAGATGTCCAATTAACACCTCTCAATTGCGTTGGAAAGTAGACATCTTGGGATTTCCAGCAATATATAATAGTCCATACTTTTCCCGAGATTTGATAGCGCAAACTGGCGTTTAAACGCCAGATTTTTACCCTTTTCTGGCGTTAAACGCCAGAACTGGCATAAAAGTTGGAGTTAAACACCCAAACTGGCACCAAAGCTGGCGTTTAATGCCAGGAATAGCCTATGCACATGAAAGCTTCAATGCTCAGCCTAAACACACACCAAGTGGGCCCCGGAAGTGGATTTCTGCACTATCTATCTTAGTTTACCCATTTTCTGTAAAGCTAGGTTACTAGTTTAGTATAAAAACTACTTTTAGAGATGCATTTGGTACCTCATGACATTTTACATCTGAATTTTGTATCTTCTACGGCAGGAGTCTCTAAACTCCATGATTGGGGGTGAGAAGCTCTGCTGTGTCTCAATGGATTAATGCAATTACTACTGTTTTTCATACAATCACGCTTGTTTCTATTCTAAGATATTCATTCGCATTTCAACATGATAAATGTAATGATCCGTGACACTCATCACCATTCTCAACCTATGAATGCGTGCCTGACAACCACTTTCGTTCTACCTTAAATTGAGTGGGTATCTCTTGGGCTCCTGGTTCATGAGTTTGATTGCCTCTCCTAACAACAGAGCATTCAAATCCGTAAGATCAGAGTCTTTGTGGTATAAGCTAGAATCAATTGGCAGTATTCCTGAGATTCAGAAAGTCTAAACCTTGTCTGTGGTATTCCGAGTAGGATCTGGGAAGGGATGACTGTGATGAGCTTCAAACTCATAAATGTTGGGCACAGTGATAGTGTGCAAAAGGATCAACGGATTCTATTCCAACACAAATGAGAACCGACAGATGATTAGCCATGTACATAGACCATTTTCACTGAGAAGACAGTGGGTAGCCATTGACAACGGTGATCCACCAGCATACAGCTTGCCATGGAAGGAGCCTTGCGTGCGTCAAGAAGAAGATAGTAGGAAAGCAGAGATTCAGAAGATAGAGCATCTCTAAAACCCCAATCTAATCTCCATTACTGCATAACAAGTACTCTTTATTTCATGTTCTTTTACTTTCTGCAATTAAAACTAAGAATCATTATTGATATCCTGACTAAGAGTTACAAGATAACCATAGCTTGCTTCAAGCCGACAATCTCTGTGGGATCGACCCTTATTCACGTAAGGTATTACTTGGTCGACCCAGTGCACTTGCTGGTTAGTTGTGCGGAATTGCAAAAGTTTGATTGTTATTTTGTGCACCAGCCCACACAACTCAATCATCAACCAATTCATCACAAACCAACTAATCAAACACAATCACAATTAATATAGTTCAAGCACAATTAAGTGAAATTACAATAAGTATAACAGTTAGAAGTTAACATAAGTATTCACATAGGCAAACCAATTATAATATGCACACCCAAACAATGTCAAATAGATGCATATGATGAATGTCTGTCCTACTGGCTGTGATATCACTTGTCGGTAATAGTGCCAATCCCGACACAAAATCAGATCGGTAACTCCTGGATTAGTCTCTCTGTTGTGCAAACTCAAGAGGAATAATTCTGAGGTATGAGTGGTGTGCGAAATTGAACTCCACAAGTTTCGCACAGATGAACCGATAAGTGTATCGGGTTGTCCAAGGAATACCTCAGGTGAGTGAGGCTCAAATCCCACGGAGATTATCGGATTGAGCAAGCAATGGCTATCTTGTAGATCTTAGTCAGGTGATTAGAAAAGATGGTTGTTTGTTTGAAAGCACAAACAAAATAGTAAAGAACGAAATACCAGATTGATGTGAAAAATAGTGACAGAGATTTAGTTAAGGTTACGGAGATGCGTATTCTTTCTGGATTAACTTTCTTTACTCTCTACTTCAATAACGAATGATTCCTTCAATGGCAGCCGTACGTGATTAACTCATGTCCAGTTAATCTCTTTTAAACCATAGCAGTCCACCATACCGAGCAACTCATGTCCTCTCATCAAGTTAACTCATGGCTTTCCACTATGGCCAAAGTTGAAGACCTAAGCAATCTACTCCCCTTCGCGATCCTACTCAAAATGGCACAGACGAGGTCGGATCTTCTGTATCAGAAAATACTGCTTCTCTGACTCTAGCCTTAACGCCACAGAGGTGTCAGTATCCCACGGTCTATGGGATTTTATGTCACGTATCCGAAGTCGCCCAAGTACGCTTTGGAATCCGCAGTGCACTCTCTAGCTATGGTTCAATGCTATCTGGGTCAAGACTCACACGGAACCCATATAGAACAAGGATGAATGTCACAAATCATCCTCAATTCATGAGATGAAGACCAAAAATGCACAAGAGAATAGAATCAAACGTGTATTGAAATAGAAACAGTAATATTATTAATCCATTAGAATTAGTAGAACTCCTAACCCTAACTTAGGAGGTTTAGTTGCTCACAGCTTACAGAAAGTAATGTAATTGAAAATAAGGTGGAAGAAGATCCTAAACAAGGGTGATCTTTTCCTATATATAATAACCTAATAACTATGAATTACAAAAATATGATAGACTAGACTAGAGGTGCGAAAGTCCACTCTTGAGCCCACTTTGGTTGAGTTTTTGGGCTAAGCTTTGCGTCCAGCTTGAGGGATAGGCGTTGAACACCCATTAGGGGGTTGATACATGCAGCCTTGTGCTCCTTGGTGGGTGTTGAACGCCCCAAAGGGGGCGATTGGGCATTCAACGCTGGCTTGAATCTCCTTGGTGCGTTGAACGCCAAAAAGGGGATGGTTCTCAATACGGGCAGGCCTCTTTGAAGAAAAGTAAAACCATTATATATTGATGGAAAGCTCTGAAAGTTATCTTTCCAATGCCATTGAGAACGTGTCATGTGGACCTATGTAGCTCCAGAAAGGCTCGTTTCAATGCATTGAGGGCAGAATCTGACAGCATCTGCTACGCTTTCCTCACCTTTGAATCAGACTTTGACAAAGCACCTCAATGTCAGCCAGAAATTACCTAAAATCATCAGAAAACACAACAACTTAAAGTAGAATCCAAAAATGTAAATTTTTCACTAAAACCTATGAAAATATAATGAAACTTAAACAAACATAACTAAAACAATATGAAAATGATGCTAAAAAGCGTATAAAATATCCGCTCATTAGAACACCAAACTTAAACTGTTGCTTGTCCCCAAGAAACCAAAAACAAAGTAGGATTAGAAAAAAGAGAAGGATACAATAAATTTCAGAGCTTTCAATGAAGCTCAGTTCCAATTTATGAGCGGGGCTAGTAACCATTTACTTTTGAACAGTTTTGGCAGCTCACTATCCTTTGAAGCTTAGAAGCATTGGCATCTTTAAGAATTCAGAATCCGAATGATATATTGACTCTCTTAATTCAGCTTTTCTTGATTCTTGAACATAGATTCTTTTTTAGCCTGCCCGTGAGCCTAAGCGTTTTCTTTTCCAATATTACCACCGGATACATAAACACCACAGGCACTTAAATGGGTGAACCCAATTGGATTGTGATTCAGCTTTGCTAGAATCCCCAGATAGTGGTACCTAGAATTCTTAGGCACACTCTTTTGCTTTTGGGATCACGACTTTAACTGCTCAGTCTCAAGCTTTTCACTTAACACCTTCACACCACAAGCATTTAGTTAGGGGAAGGAAATCATTTGAACTTGTTAAGCCAAGATTTTGTTTCTTTAGACCCTCATAACCATTGATGCTCAAAGCCTAGATCCTTGCTCTTGCCTTTTGGTTTAAAGAGCTATTGGTTTTTTTCTTTTTCTCTCTTTTTTTGCTCTTTTTTTCACTTTTTATTTCTCTTTTTCTTTTTTTTTCGCTGCTTTTTCTTGCTTCAAGAATCAATATTTGGATTTTTCATATTACCAATAATACTTCTCCCTTTCCATCATTCTTTCAAGAGTCAACACTCTTAACTTCAACCACAAATATGCACTGTTAATTCATACATTCAAAAGGTAAAGGTAATGCCACCACATCAAATAATTGAACCATTCTTATTATATACCTCAAGTTCATGCATCTTACTTCTCTTTTTCAAGTAAAATTTTTCTTTTAAGCATGGTGAAAGATACATGGAATATTTTATAGCCTTATGACATAAATAAAGATGATCTTGCACTAGAAACAGGAAACATACAATGAAATACAATGGAAAATAGACAAATAAAATAGGTAATGCAATGGAACGTGACCACCTTAGTAACGGTGGCTACTGCTTCCTCTGGTGGATCCAATGAGTGTTTAAGCTCCTCTATGTCTTTTCCTTGCCTCTATTGCTCTTGCCTCATAGCTCTTTGATCTTCTCTTATTTCATAGAGGATGCTGGAAAGCTCCTGATGTTCCAACCTCAGTTGATCCACGTTGGAACTCAATTCTCCTAGAAAGGTGTTCAAATGATCCTAATAGTTTTGGAGAGGAAAATACATCCCTTGAGGCATCTTAGGGATTTCTAGAGTCGGATGCACAGGCTCTTATGCAGGCTCTCTTACATGCTCCATCCTTCTTTTCATGATGGGCTTGTCCTCCTCAATGAGGATGTCTCCTTCTATGACTATTCTAACTGAATTGCATAAGTGACAGATAAGATGTGGGAATGCCAACCTCACTTGGGTAGAGGGCTTTTCTGCCACCTTGTACAGCTCTTGAGGTATCACCTCATGTACCTCCACCTCATTTCCAAGCATGATGCAATAAATCATGATGGCTCAGTCAATAGTCACTTCGGACTAGTTACTAGTAGGGATGATAGACCGTTGGATGAATTTCAACCATCCTCTAGCTACGGGCTTGAAGTCAAGCCTTCTTAGTTGGACAGGCTTGCCTTGAGCATCCCTCTTCTATTGAGCTTTTTCCACACAAATGTCTGAAAGAACTTGGTTCAGCCTCTTATCAAAATTGACTCTTCTAGTGTAAGGGTGTGGATCTCCTTGCATTAATGATAGTTGGAGCTCTATTATATATTTCTGGAAAGCTCTAGAAATTAGCTTTCCAACATCATTAAGAACACGTCATATAGACCTCTCTAGCTCCATAAATACTCGTCTGAATGTATGGAGGTCAGAATCTGACAGCATCTGTTACGCTTTCCTCGCCTCTAAATCAGACTTTGCCAAAGCTCCTCAATTTCAGCCAGAAATTACCTGAAATCATTAGAAAACACAACTCAAAGTAAAATCCAAAAATGTGAATTTTGCACTAAAACCTATGAAAATATAATGAAACTTAAACGAGCATAACTAAAATAATATGAAAATGATGCCAAAAAGCTTATAAAATATCCGCTCATCAATGAGTGCCCTACCACCTTCTTCATCAGAGGGTAACGTTCCGCGGGAGAGTATCCTACCACCTTCCTCTGGATGCCGTATGATTCCGTGGGTTAGTGCCCTATTGATAGCGCAAAATTGTGATATACTTTTTTCATAACTCGAACAATTTTTAGTAATGGCTCCAAAAACTTGGTGCACACTACTATGGTTCACTCACATTCCTCACAACTTCACACAGCTAACCAGCAAGTGCACTGGGTCGTCCAAGTAATAAACCTTACGTGAGTAAGGGTTGATCCCACGAAGATTGTTGGTATGAAGCAAGCTATGGTCATCTTGTAAATCTCAGTTAGGCTGATTCAAATGATTATAATGGTTTTCGAAAATAATAATAAATAAAGCATAAAATAAAGATAGAGGTACTTATGTAAATCATTGGTAGGAATTTCAGATAAGTGTATGGAGATGCTGTGTTCCTTTTGAATCTCCGCTTTCTACTGCTTTCATCCAATCCTTCTTACTCATTTCCATGGCAAGCTGTATGTAGGGCATCACCGTTGTCAATGGCTACTTTCCATCCTCTTAGTGAAAATGGTCCAAATGCTCTTGTCACAGCACGACTAATCATCTGTCGGTTCTCGATCATGTCAGAATAGAATCCATTGATTCTTTTATGTCTGTCACCATGCCCAACAATCGCGAGTTTGAAGCTCGTCACAGTCATTCAATCCTTGAATCCTACTCGGAATACCACAGACAAGGTTTAGACTTTTTGGATTCTCAAGAATGGCCACCAAAGGGTTCTAGCTTATACCACGAAGATTCTGGTATCTATAGAATGATTGGCATCTCACTTTATCCCTTGAAGTTTAGAATGATTGGCATCTATAGGAACTCAGAGTTCAGACAGTGTTATTGATTTTCCTAGTTAAGTGTCTTAATTCTTGAACACAGCTACTTTATGAGTCTTGGCCGTGGCCCTAAGCACTTTGTTTTCCAGTATTACCACCAGATACATAAATGCCACAAACACATGACTGGGTGAACCTTTTCAGATTGTGACTCATCTTTGCTAAAGTCCCCAGTTAGAGGTGTCCAGAGCTCTTAAGCACACTCTTTTTGCTTTGGATAACGACTTTAACCACTCAGTCTCAAGCTTTTCACTTGGACTTGCATGCCACAGGCACATGGTTAGGGACAACTTGATTTAGCCGCTTAGGCCTGGATTTATTTCCTTGGGCTCTCCTATCCATTGATGCTCAAAGCCTTGGATCCTTTTTACCCTTGCTTTTTGGTTTTAAGGGCTATTGGCTTTTTCTGCTTGCTTTTTTCTTTTTCTTTCTTTAAATTTTTTTTTGCCACTTTTTTTTTCGCAAGGTTTTTTTTTCACTACTTTTTCTTGCTTCAAGAATCAATTTCATGATTTTTCAGATTATCAATATCATTTCTCTTTTTCATCATTCTTTCAAGAGCCAACAATTTTAATATTCATAAACAACAAGATAAAAAATATGCACTGTTCAAGCATTCATTCAGAAAACAAAAAGTATTGTCACCACATCAATATAATTAAACTAATTTCAAGGACAATTTTGAAACTCATGTACTTCTTGTTCTTTTGTATTAGAAACATTTTTCATTTAAGAAAGGTGAAGGATTCATGGAATTATTCATAGCCTTAAGACATAGTTACTAGACACTAATGATCATGTAATAAAGACACAAACATAGACAAAACATGAAGCTCAAAAATTGAAAAATAGAGAAATAAGAACAAGGAGGTTAAGGAATGAGTCCACTTTTGATGGTGGCACCTTCTCCTTGAAGGACCAATGATGTTCTTGAGCTCCTCTATGTCTCTTCCTTGCCTTTGTTGCTCCTCCCTCATAGCTCTTTGATCTTCTCTAATCTCATTGAGAATGATGGAGTACTCTTGGTGGTCCACCCTTAATTGGTTCATGTCATGACTCAATCCTTCTAGATAAGTGTTGAGTTGTTCCCAATAGTTGTTTAGAGGAAAGTACATCCCTTGAGGCATCTCAGGGATTTCTTCATGATGAGTTTCCTCATGCGTCTCTTGGGATCCATGGATGGCCTCTCTTGTTTTCTCTATCCTCTTCTTAGTGATGGGCTTGTCCTCTTCAATGAGGGTGTCTCCTTCTATGACAACTCCAGCTGAGTAGCATAGATGGCAGATAAGATGAGGAAAAGCTAGCATTGCCATGGTGGAGGACTTTTCGGCTACTTTGTAGAATTCAAGAGAGATGACTTTATGAACTTCTACTTCCTCTCCAATCATGATGTTATGGATCATGATGGCCCGATCCACAGTAACTTTGGATCGGTTGCTAGTGGGGATGATGGAGCTTTGGATGAACTCTGATGGTGTTTTTGTGGAAAAACGAATTTCCAACACACATATCCAACCGGCAAGTGCACCGGGTCGCATCAAGTAGTAATAACTCACTTAGAGTGAGGTCGATCCCACAGGGATTGATGGATCAAGCAATTTTAGTGGGTGATTGGTTTAGTCAAGCTAACATTGAGTGAATTGTGTGAAGTTGATCAACAGAAAGTAAATTGCAAGGAATTTAAAAGATGCAGAAAATAAAATTGCAGGAAACTTAAAGAACAAGAAAGTAAAAGAGCTGAAATTTAAATTGCAAGAATTGTAAATTGCATGAAAAGTAAAGGGGGTTGGGTGCTGGAAATTAAAATTCAACAGGAAAGTGTAAATAGCAATCAAACAGAGAAGTAAAAGGTGCAAAATCATGCAACAAATCTAAACAGAAAATGGAAATTGCTTGAAGAATTCTAAACAGAAAAGCAGTGCTTAATTTGCAGCAATTTAAAAGAATGTTGAAGATCTCAGGATTGGAGGAGACTAGATAACAAGTCTAGATCTCAAATCCTTCCTTGATCCAACAAGAACAATTGCAGAAGAAGTAAAAGAAAGCAATTTGCAGAAATTGCAGAAGAAGAAGAAATGAAGATGGAAGTAGTAAATGAAGATTCAGATTCAATTCTCAATTTTCTAAAATTATGCAGAAGAAGAACAAAGAGAGATCTTAGACCAAGAAGGAAACAGAATTCCTTCACTTCTTAATCCAAGCTTCAGATTTAACAAGGAAAATTAAAAGAGAGAGAGAGCTATCAAATCCTAATGGAGCCGGCCTCCTTTCAAAGATGGAAATGATGCCTTTATATAGGCTTTACAAAGTAAAATTGAAAATGAAATTAAAACAAAATAAAAATCCTAATCTAATTGATCCATGTGCCTTTGAGTCATGTTGAGTGGGCTTTGCTTGCTTTGGATTTGAGGAGAAATGGGTTTGCTTGGCCTTGATTCAATTTGGAGAGGAATTGAATTTAAATGAGATTTTTGCCCATGATGCTCCCAGGAGGCTGCCCTGCCCTTGTGGAGGGCAGGGCAGAAAATTGGTGCTTGGCGCGAGAATTTGGTGCGGCAATGTGCAGCCTTGTGCGAGCTTGGTGCGGCAATGGTGCGCCAAAATTGTGTTGATGCGCGTGGGACGCTGCCCTGCCCGCGCCAAGGGCAGGGCAGGAAGAGTTTGATGCGCCAGGGACGGGTTGGTGCGCGCGGATCGTGCCAAGGAAGGAATTGGTGCGCGCGTTGGTGCTTCTTGGTGCGCCAAGTTCATGTGCCTTCCAAATGCTGCCCTGCCCGCGCCAAGGGCAGGGCAATGTCCCCAATCTTCATGGCCCGTGTTCGAAACTGGGCGGACGCATGCTTCTCATTTTTCTGCTTGGTTTCTTGGCACGGCCATCAACCTTAGAGCTTGGCTTCCTCATGGTTCTTTGGTTCGAAACTTGGTGGAGGAAGTTGTTGCAATTTTTCCTTGAATTTTCATGAAGAAAACATGACATTGCCCTCCAAGAGGGCATTCTGCTCTCCTTGAGGGCAGACTTCCTTGGGTTCCTTGTGTCTCCCTCTTCGAGCCTTGGTGGAAGCATTTTGGTTTATTTTCGCTTGTTTTTGGCCCTTAAAGATGCCTTTCGTTCCTGCCTCAATTGGACGCCAAATATGGATTTCTATATATCGTTGGAAAGCTCTGAATGTCAGCTTTCCAACGCAACTGGAAGCACATCAATTGGACGTCTGTAGCTCAAGTTATAGCCATTTGAAGGAGGCATGGTCATGCTGTGAGCGCCCAGATTTTAACTTAGCCAAAATTTGCTTCATCCTCACTTTGCTTCATCATGATTCTGCCCTTGTGAGCCCGACATTGCCCTTGAGGAGGGCAGGGCAGAATTGCTTCTCAAGCTTGTTTCCTTATGTTGCCCTCCTAGAGGGCAGTGTGCCCTTGTGGAGGGCAATGTTTGCTTCCTCCCTTCCATGCGGCACACTTCTCATTCCTTTAACCACGCTTCCTTCTCCTTGAGTCACGCTTTCTTTAGGCCACGTTTTCTTCTTTTTTTTTTTCTTTTCTTCACCTACAATAAACCAAAACAACCACTCAAAGTATCACTAAATTCAAGAGGCTTATAAATCAATTAAAATTCAATTAAAATTAGCTTAAACCTCATAGATTAACATTAATTTCATGGTGGTTGCTTGATTTAAAGAACTCATGCATTTTCATTCCAAATCACTTACTTAGGATGCAAGAAAGTGTATAAAAACTAACAAAACAAGTGAAATTAGCTTGAAAAATGGGTATATGATGACTTGTCATCAAACTCTAACTATCCTCTAGCCACAGGCTTAAGGTCCAGTCTTCTCAATTGAACCGGCTTGCCTTTTGAGTCTCTTTTCCATTGAGCTCCTTCCACACATATGTACATAAGGACTTAGTCCAACCTTTGATCAAAGTTGACCCTTCTAGTGTAAGGGCGTGCATCTTCTTGCATCATAGGAAAGTTGAATGCTAACCTTACATTTTCCGAACTAAAATCTAAGTATTTCCCCCGAACCATTATAAGATAATTCTTTGGATTTAGGTTCATACTTTGATCATGGTTCCTAGTGATCCATGCATTGGCATAGAACTCTTGAACCATTAAGATTCTGACTTGTTGAATGGGTTTGGTCAGAACTTCCCAATCTCTTCTTTGGATCTCATGTCGGATCTCTGGATACTCATTTTTCTTGAGCATGAAAGGGATCTCAGGGATCACGTTCTTTTTTGCCACAACTTTATAGAAGTGGTCTTAATGGACCTTTGAGATGAATCTCTCCATCTCCCATGACTCGGAGGTGGAAGCTTTTGTCATCCCTTTCCTCTTTCTAGAGGTTTCTCCGGCCTTAGGTGCCATAGATGGTTATGGAAAAACAAAAAAGCTATGCTTTTACCACACCAAATTTAGAATTTTGCTCGCCCTCGAGCAAAGAAAAGAAAGAATAGAAGAAGAAGAAGAAGAATATATGAAGGAGAGGGAGAGGGATGTGTATTCGGCCAAGGGGGAGAAGAGAGGGTTGTGATGTGAGAAAATAAAGAAGGATAGAGGTGTTTATATAGTTGAGGGAGAGGGTTGTAGGTTCGGTCATTAGGGTGGGTTTGGGTGGGAAAGGGATTTTGAATTTGAAGGTAGTGGGGTTTATGGGGAAGAGTTGATGGATGTGTGTGGTGGAGAGGTGATGGGGAAGAGTAATTGAGGTGATTGGTAAATGATGTTTGGGGAAGAGTGTTATGAAAAGATGTGAGAGAGGATAGAAGGTGAGTTGAGGTAGGTGGGGATCCTGTGGGGTCCACAGATCCTAAGGTGTCAAGGATGAATCATCCCTGCACCAATTAGGCATGTAAAATGCCCTCTGCATGCAATCCTGGCGTTCAACGCCAGATTGATGCTTGTTTCTGGGGTTCAACGCCAATCTGCAGCATGTTTCTGGTGTTAAACACCAGTTCCATGCTTGTTTATGGCGTTTAACGCCAGCTTTCTTCAAGGTGCAATCCTGGCATTTGAACGCCAGACTGCTGCTTGTTTCTGGAGTTCAACACCAGATTCATGCTCTGTTCTGGCGTTGAACGCCAGCTAGATGCTCCTTACTGGCGTTTAAACGCCAATAAGCTCTTCCTTCAGGGTGTGCTGTTTCTTTTCCTGTTTTTAATTCTATTTTTAATTTTAGTAATTGTTTTGTGACTCCACATGATCATGAACCTAATAAAACATAAAAGAACAATAAAAATATAGATAAATAAAAATTGGGTTGCCTCCCAATAAACGCTTCTTTAATGTCAATAGCTTGACAGTGAGCTCTCATGGAGCTTCACATATGTTCAGAGCATTGTTGGGACCTCCCAACACCAAACTTAGAGTTTGATTGTGGGGGCTTTGTTTGACTCTATTTTGAGAGAAGCTTATCGTGCCTCTTTTTCATGTTTACAAAGGGATACCCTTGGGCCTTAAATACAAGGTAGTCCCCATTCAATTGAAGGACTAATTCTCCTCTGTTAACATCAATCACAGCTCCTGCAATGGCTAGGAAGGGTCTTCCAAAGATGATGCATTCATCCTCTTCCTTCCTAGTGTCTAAGATTATGAAATCAGTAGGGATGTAAAGGCCTTTAACCTTCACTAACACGTCCTCTACTATTTCATAAGCTTGTCTTATTGACTTGTCTGCCATCTCTAATGAGAAAGTGACAGTTTGTACCTCAAAGATTCCCAGTTTCTCCATTACAGAGAGTGGCATAAGATTTATACCTGACCCCAGGTCACACAGAGCCTTCTCAAAGGTCATGGTGCCTATGGTACAGGGTATTAAGAATTTACCAGGATCTTGTTTCTTTTGAGGTAAAGTTTGCTGAACCCATGTATCTAGTTTACTAATGAGCAAGGGAGGTGCATCTTCCCAAGTCTCATTACCAAACAACTTGGCATTCAACTTCATGATAGCTCCTAGATATTGAGCAACTTGCTCTCCAGTTACATCTTCATCATTTTCAGAGGAAGAATAGTTTTCAGAGCTTATGAATGGTAGAAGGAGGTTTAAAGGAATCTCTATGGTCTCTATATGAGCCTTAGATTCCTTTAGGTCCTCAATAGGGAACTCCTTCTTGTCTGGGAGATGTGCCATGAGGTCTTCCTCATTGGGATTCACGTCCTTCCCTTCCTCTCTAGGTTCGGCCATTTTGATTATGTCAATGGCCTTGCACTCTCTTTTTGGATTCTCTTTAGTATTGCTTGGGAGAGTACTAGGGGGAGTTTCAGTGATTTTCTTACTCAGCTGGCCCACTTGTGCCTCCAAATTTCTGATGAATGAACTTGTTTCACTCATGAAGCTTAAATTCGCCTTAGACAGATCAGAGACTATGTTTGCTAAGCTAGAGAGACTCTGCTCAGAATTCTCTGTCTGTTGCTGAGAAGATGATGGAAAAGGCTTGCTATTGCTGAGCCTGCTTCTTCCATCATTATTAAAGCCTTGCTAAGGCTTTTGTTGATCCTTCCATGAGAAATTTGGATGATTTCTCCATGAGAAATTATAGGTGTTTCCATAAGGTTCACCCATGTAATTTACCTCTGCCATTGCAGGGTTCTCATGATCATAAGCTTCTACTTCAGAAGATGCCTCTTTAGTACTGTTGGATGCATTTTGCCATCCATTCAGACTTTGAGAAATCATGTTGAATTGCTGAGTCAACATTTTGTTTTGAGCCAATATGGCATTCAAAGCATCAATTTCAAGAACTCCCTTCCTTTGAGGCATCCCATTACTCACAGAATTTCTTTCAAAAGTGTACATAAATTGGTTATTTGCAACCATGTCAATGAGTTTTTGAGCTTCTGCAGGCGTTTTCTTTAGGTGAATGGATCCACCTGCAGAATAGTCCAGTGACATCTTAGAGAACTCAGATAGACCATAATAGAATATATCCAAAATGGTCTACTCTGAAAGCATGTTAAAAGGACACCTTTTGGTCATCTGCTTGTATCTTTCAAAAGCTTCATAGAGGGATTCACCATCTTTTTGTTTGAAGGTCTGAACATCCACTCTAAGCTTGCTCAGCTTTTGAGGAGGAAAGAACTTAGCCAAGAAGGCCGTGACCAGCTTATCCCAAGAGTCCTGGTTATCTTTAGGTTGTGAGTCTAACCATGTTTTAGCTTTGTCTCTTACAGCAAAAGGGAAAAACATGAGCCTGTAGACTTCAGGATCTACTCCATTAGTCTTAACAGTCTCACAGATCTACAAGAACTCAGTTAAAAACTGGTAGGGATCTTCTGATGGAAGTCCATAAAACTGCAGTTCTGTTGTAGTAGAGCAACTAGTTGAGGTTTCAGCTCAAAATTATTTGCTCTAATAGCAGGGATTGAGATGCTTCTTCCATCAAATTTAGAAGTAGGTGTAGTATAATCACCAAGCATCCTCCTTGTATTATTATTTTCGGCTGTCATCTCCTCTTCCTTTTCGAAAATTTCTGTCAAGTCCTCTCCAGAGGGTTGTGCTTTAGCTTTCCTTAGCTTCCTCCTTAGGGTCCTTTCAGGTTCAGGATCTGCTTCAACAAGAATGTCCTTGTCCTTGCTCCTGCTCATATGAAAAAGAAGGGAACAGAAAATAATAATAGGGATCCTCTTTACCACAGTAGAGAGATTCCTTTATGTTAGTAGAAGACGAAAAGAATAGAAGAAGGAAAAGAGGAAAATTCGAACTCAGAAATGAAGAGGGAGTTCGAATTTTGAGATGAAGAGAAGTGTTAGTAAATGAATAAATAAATAGAAAGATATGAGAGGGAATAATTTTCGAAAATTAGCTAAAATAAAAGAAAAATATTAAAGTTAAAATTCGAAAATTAAGAAAAGGAATAAAATAAAAATTAAAATTTGAAATAATTAGTTAATTAAAAGAATTTTGAAAAAGAGAGAGGTAATTTTTGTAAATTAGAGAGATAAAATTAGTTAGGTGGTTTTGAAAAAGATAAGAAATAAACAAAAAGTTAATTAGTTAGTTGAAAAAGATTTGAAAATCAATTTTGAAAAGATAATAAGTTAGAAAAGATTTTGAAATTGATTTTGAAAAATATATGATTGAAAAAGATATTTTAGAAAAGATTTGATTTTTTAAAATTAAAATTGATTACTTGACTATCAAGAAACTAAAAGATATGATTCTAGAATTTAAAGATTGAACCTTTCTTAACAAGAAAGTAACAAACTTCTAATTTTTTTGAATCAATCACATTAATTGTTAGTAAAGTTTTTGAAAATCATGAAATAAAGATAAGAAAAAGATTTAGAAAAATAATTTTAAATTTTCGAAAATCATAAAAGAAAAATGAAAAAGATTTGATTTTTGAAAAAGTTTTGAAAAGATAGGATTTTTAAAATTGAAAATTTGACTTGACTTATAAGAAATAGCTAAGTTTTAAAATTTTTTGACTAAGTCAACTCAAATTTTCGAAATTTTGAGAGAAATAAGGGAAAGATATTTTTTATTTTTGAATTTTTAATGATGAGAGAGAAAAACATAAAAATGACCCAAAACATGAAAATTTTGGATCAAAATATATGATGCATGCAAGAACACCTTGAATGTCAAGATGAACACCAAGAACACTTTGAAGATCAAGATGAACATCAAGACTTATTTTTGAAAATTTTTAAGAAAAGAAAAATATGCAAGACACCAAACTTAGCAATTTTTCATGCTTAGACACTATGAATGCAAAAATGCATATGAAAAACAACAAAAAACACAAACAAGAAAATATCAAGATCAAACAAGAAGACTTACCAAGAACAACTTGAAGATCATGAAGAACAGCATGCATGAGTTTTTGAAAAAAGAATGCATAAATTTTAAAAACATGCAATTGACACCAAACTTAAAATTTGACTCTAGACTCAAACAAGAAACACAAAATATCTTTTTGATTTTATGATTTTATTAATTTTTTTTGGATTTTTCGAAAATAATCTTGAGAAAAAACGAAAAAGAGAAAAAAATTTTTGAAAGATTTTTGAAAATTTTTTGAAAATAAAATTACCTAATCTAAGCAACAAGATGAACCGTCAGTTGTCCAAACTCGAACAATCCCCGGCAACGGCGCCAAAAACTTGATAGTGCAAAATTGTGATCTTCTCTTTTCAAAACTCGAACAATTTTTAGTAATGGCTCCAAAAACTTGGTGCACACTACTATGGTTCACTCACATTCCTCACAACTTCGCACAACTAACCAGCAAGTGCACTGGGTCGTCCAAGTAATAAACCTTACGTGAGTAAGGGTCGATCCCATGGAGATTGTTGGTATGAAGCAAGCTATGGTCATCTTGTAAATCTCAGTTAGGCTGATTCAAATGATTATAATGGTTTTCGAAAATAATAATAAATAAAGCATAAAATAAAGATAGAGGTACTTATGTAAATCTTTGGTAGGAATTTCAGATAAGTGTATGGAGATGCTGTGTTCCTTCTGAATCTCTGCTTTCCTACTGCTTTCATCCAATCCTTCTTACTCCTTTCCATGGCAAGCTGTATGTAGGGCATCACCGTTGTCAATGGCTACTTCCCATCCTCTTAGTGAAAATGGTCCAAATGCTCTTGTCACAGCACGGTTAATCATCTGTCGGTTCTCGATCATGTCGGAATAGAATCCATTGATTCTTTTGCGTCTGTCACCACGCCCAACAATCATGAGTTTGAAGCTCATCACAGTCATTCAATCCCTAAATCCTACTCGGAATACCACAAACAAGGTTTAGACTTTCCGGATTCTCAAGAATGGCCGCCAAAGGGTTCTAGCTTATACCACGAAGATTCTGGTTAAGGAACCCAAGAGATAAGCGCTCGGTCTAAGGTAGAACGGAAGTGGTTGTCAGTCACGCATTCATAAGGATGGATGATGATGATTGTCACGGATCATCACATCCATCAGGTTGAAGTGCAACGAATATCTTAGAACAAGAATAAGCTGAATTGAATAGAAAATAGTAGTAATTGCATTAAAACTCGAGGTACAGCAGAGCTCCACACCCTTAATTTATGATCTGTAGAAACTCCACCGTTGAAAATACATAAGTGATGGTCCAGGCATGGCCGAATGGCCAGCCCCCAAATGTGATCAAAGATGTAAAATCCCAGATGAAAATACAATAGTAAAAAGTCCTACTTATACTAGACTAGCTACTAGGGTTTATAGAAATAATTCTAAGTGCAGAAATCCACTTCCGGGGCCCACTTTGGTGTGTGTTTGGGCTGAGCTTGAGCTTTACACGTCCAGAGGCTTCTCTTGGAGTTAAACGCCAAGTTGTAACATGTTTTTGGCGTTTAGCTCTGGTTTGTGACGTGTTTCTGGTGTTTTACTCCAGAATGCAGCATGGAACTGGCGTTGAACGCCAGTTTGCATCCTTTAAACTCGAACAAGGTATGGACTATTATATATTTCTGGAAAGCTCTGGATGTCTACTTTCCAACGCTGTTCAGAGCACGCCATTTGGAGTTCTGTAGCTTCAGAAAATCCATCTCGAGTGCAGGGAGGTCAGAATCCAATAGCATCAACAGTCCTTTTTCAGCCTAAATCAGATTTTTGCTCAGGTTCCTCAATTTCAGCCAGAAAATACCTGAAATCACAGAAAAATACACAAACTCATAGTAAAGTCCAGAAATGTGAATTTTGCATAAAAACTAATGAAAACATCCCTAAAAGTAGCTAGATCCTACTAGAAACTACCTAAAAACAATGCCAAAAAGCGTATAAATTATCCGCTCGTCACCTACCACCTTGCAACCAAAGAGAAACGTGAAAGGGGAGCCCAGCTTCGACCCTCACATCTAAACGTAGGCGAAAGAGTGCCTCTGCGCCTATGCCGGCACCGCTATCTCGACAAGCGGGAGACTGCCATAGCCCTTGTCTGAGGCGCATAGCGATTTACCAACAATCTCAGTAATATTCACCATTAATCAGGCTCAAAATCTTATTTCAAAAATCATTCTTGGCCCTTACTTTCAAATAACAAACGTATTTAGTTCACATCTTGCTAAGAACCACTTTTCTCAAGTCAATTTTCTTTTCAAAACAGAGTCACTTTTTGAAACTTCTTTCCAAACTTCCAAACAACTTCAAAACCATGACAAATTCAAAATCTCTTCTGAAAGACTAAAAATCATTCATTCTAAATCAGGATTTGTTGATAAAATTCCTCAGCGGAGTCTCAAGACTTTAGGGGAGAATAACCTATCTCATTTCCTTAAATTCATTGAAAATCTCTAAAACCTTAGCTTCTTGATTTGAATAAATAAAACTAGAATTTAAACCAAAACCAAGTTATTAAAACCAAAAACCAATATCAATTTCATTCTTAAATCTGAAGCGTTTCCAAAGGCTTGAAAATTGTTTAGTTTTGCTAACTCAGAATTTAAAGAATACTTTAAACTTTTCCTAAAACGTCATAAATTGAAATTTGTCAATCGAAATTCAAGTTCTTTTAAATCTACAAAAACTCCTCTAAATGTGCTTATTTAAATCAAATTCCACAATATAGGTATTTTCATCTTTAAATTGACTTTAAAACATAATTCTTTTCTTAGATAAATTACACTCAAAATATAATAATTTTCTTAATAAAATAAGTTCAAACATAATTCTTTTATCAATAATTCAATTCAAAGCATAATTCATTATTTTCTAAATAACGTTTCAAATAAGTCTCGGATTTTATAGAAATTTTGGCAGTACCTCCCCTAAAACTTGGACATTGCCACCCTTTCCGGGTCTCAACTAAACCAATCCTCAACCATTTCCAACGGGTTCAAAACCTAATCAGTTTCCAATAAAACAAAATTCAGACTTTCAAATATTAAAATCATTTCAAAATTGAACCAATTTCAGCAACCTCCATTTTAACAAAATCAGTCAATAATTCCAAGACAAACCAGACAATTCATAAGACTTACATAATCACCGAAAATGCATTTCGCACATCAATATCAATTTATAACAATTCCAATTACAAAAGTAAGTGTTTTAGAAAAAGACCCTACCTCCGCAACTTGAACTAATAAACCAAATGCATCAGAGAATTCTTTTTCTCTTTGCACGAAATCAACAGCAGCTTCATTCCACAGCTCCACTTACCTTTGCAACAGCATATAAAACTTTAAATCACAACATGTGGCCCCGATAACTAAATCCTAAAACATTAACGTCGTGAAAACCTTAATAATACATCACTGATACTAACGCGAGGGTTCCATGACAGAGATACTTACTGTAAAGACATATCGAAGCAACAGCGGTCTCTGAACCGATTTGGCGGCAGCTCTGATAGCCATCCCCAAGCGACAGCGGCGACAAAAGCTTCGACAACGACAGCTGTAACAATGCGCAGTGACAATAAAGTTCCAGGAATCTCAAAAGAAATGAAAACCAAACTCAAAACCCTTACCGGCAGTGGTCGTTGGCGATGGCAGCGACAATTTTCGATGGCAGAGGCTCGACCACCCATCACCAGCGGCAGCGACGGAGTGTGCGATGGCGACAGCTGGCTTTGTGCTGCACGGCGGCGCCTCCCCTTCCCCCCATTACAAGCTCTCTCTCTGTCTCTCTTTCTGGCTCCACCATGGGTGACGGCGACTCTGGCTTCGCGTTGAGGATGACGACAGTGCGGACACTGCAGTAGCAGCAACGGACTTCACAGTAAGGACAACGACAGCGATAGAGACCCCACGAATACGACGATGGACGCGAGGGCAGGGGCTTCTTCTCTTTCCTCGAGTGTGCTCTCTTCTTCCTTGCGATGGCAATGGCGACCCAACGGCGGCAGTGGTGCGACGGTGGGGCGATGGCTCCTCCCCCTCTACCAGCGCCCTCTCCCCTCTCAGATCTCCCTCTTCTCCCTTCCCTCTTTCTTCTTTCTTTTTCCTTTTTTCTTTTCTTTCTTGCAGCTGCTACTGCATGTTGTGTGTGTTAGGTGGGTGCGTGTATGTGCTGAGTGTGAGTGTGGCGGTTGGGTAGCTAGGGTTAGGGTTAGATCAAATTAGGATTAGGGTTAGATGAAAAATAAATTTTGATTTGAGGATTTTTGGGTTTAATTAGAGTAGAGTAATTTTAATAAAATTAGGGTATATGGTATTAATTTGAACTCCAGTTTAATCTCTAAAGAAATCACTTTAAATATAGGAAATAATTCAATAATTATAAATTAGACAAAATTCTAATTTACATAGCCAAACCTCATTATTTTTGAATTTCTAAGACTTTAAATGGTAAATAGGAAAATAATCCATAATTATAGAGTTTGGATAAAAATCTTAATTTATTTTAAATTCAATTAATCAAAATTGCCTTTAATTATCTTCAATAAAATAATTTCTGAAATTAAAATTATAAATAAATATATGATTTGAAAATAGTTCATAATAAGATTTTTCAAAAGTTCTAGGTCCAGGGGGATAAATCGGCGATTAGTGCCCTACCACCTTACAGACAGAGAGAAATAGAATGTGAGAAAAAACATCGATGGATTAGTGCCCTACCACCTTTCTCACATCCCACAAAACGCAATTCATAAAGAATGCGAAGGAATGAATCGAAGGATTAGCGCCCTACCGCCTTCCCCACATCCAACTCATCAATATCATCATTGCCATTAACCATACTTTACTCATTCTTAAATTCATTATCATTCATTCACATTCATTCAATATTCATAATTAAAATCAACCCTCATAATCCTTTATTCAAATTCAATCATTATCATCACACCTCCCATAATGTCCATCAACAATCCCAACCCAAAACATAATTCATTCTTTTCTAAATAAATCAAACTCAAAATGTAATCATTTTCTTAATAACTCAAAATCAAACCATATAACCCTTAATCAAATCTTTTAAAAAACTATTTGAAACGAAGCCTCCAATTTTTATAAAAATTTGGGCAGCATCTCCTCTGAAATTCGGAATTTACCACCCTTCAAAGGTCCAATCCAAACATCCCTCAAACCCTTTTCGATCATTTCCAAATAGCAAATCATTTTTAATAAACAAACCGTTTCTAAATATTAAATCCTTTTTAAAATTATTTTAAACCAAATTTCGATATCAAACAAAATTTTAATATTAAATTCTTTTCTAAAATCAAATCATTTCCAAAATTAAACTAAATTCAAGTATTAAATCCCTTCCAGTAATTCAAGAAAATCCAATTCAACAACAACCAATCAGGCAAGCAATTACGTTTAATCAAAGCAACTCAGTTCAGTCCATAAGACTTACGAAAATCATAAATATACATTTTTCGCATTAATATCAATTTATAACAACTCTTTAAAAGTAAAATAAGTTTAAGAAAATACCCCTACTTCGAATAGTCAAACCCATAAAACCAAACGCATATAAAAACCTTATTCTTCCTGTCCAGTAACACCAGCAGCCGCAACCACAGCTCCATACCGCTTCTGCAACAACAATGGCAACTCCAAACGCGACATGCAAGGATCAAAACTCAATCTATACTTAGAAAAAACCAATGAATGGAGCAGCTATAACTCCGGTGATGATTCTCAACAAGCATAACGGCACCAGAGAGCATCAGTGGCAACACAACCGCTTATTAACATACGCAGCAATGCCACCATCACCTCCACTCTTCTGGTCAGCCTCAACAGTAATGGCAGCGGCTCTTGATGGCTCTAGTGGCTGCAACGGCAGTGAAGAAAACCACCATAGCTTCCTCTTTTCTCCATCGTGTCCTTTCTCTATCTCGTCTGACTCTTCTCGTAGCAGCTCGACGGTGATGCTCCTTGCGACTGCGGCTATGGAAGGTTCAGCGGCTCCCTTTGATGAATTCTCCCAAACAAAAGTGACATCAACATGAAGAGGAGGAAGATATAAACAATTTAATCGGATTAGATTTTTTTATTAGAGTTACAGATCACAAGAAATCGAACGTCGAAGGTCACGGTTCCATGGAGTTTATGCCCTTTCTCTCTCCATTCTCTTTCTTTTCTTTCTCAAAAAAAATGAAGCATGCATGGCTGATTGGTGATGATGATTGATGATAAGCGATTATGTATTTAATGAGGGGTTGGGTGTCGCGTGTTAAGGCTGCTGAGTCAGCGATTCAAACTATAAATATCTTAAATAGATAATTATGAAAGTTGGATATATTAAAACACAAGTAATAATATACATATATATAGGAAGAAATATGTATGAGTTACTGATATAAATGACATTAGTAACATAATGATAAAAGATATACGATAAAACATTAGCAAAGCTAAGTTCACCGAAGAGTATCGATATTTACTCATACCGGCAGATTTTGAACTTAATAATAATATTAACTAAACGATATTTTAATCAAAGCAGGTACTAATAATAATAATAATTATTATTATTATTATTTTATCCTTTCTCGAAATATCTCATTGTAATTAAAAATTATATATAAATCATAATTAATTTAAACTTTAACAATCATAAAATTAATTTAATTATTCTTAGTAAATTAGTTTCTAAAAATAAGGAGCTCCAATTAATAAAATAAATTATAACTTATTTATATTTAGATTTTTTTGAAAATGCAAGTTATATTCTACCTACCTTACAAAAATTTTCATCCTAAAAAATTGATACAAGATGAAAAAAATTTAAACTAACTTTACTTTTGAACACATTAGGGATAAAGCAAAAAATTTTGGCATATATAGTTTTCAAATACCAAGAACTCGTATGATTTGAATATAAGAAAAAAATGTGATGTGAAGTAGAAGTTACAAGATGATCCGACGATCATTTTGTTGTGCCAGAATGAATTCAAGATCATATCAAAGAGTACAAGATTCATGAAAAGAGAGATAGTCTAAAAGATTCAAGCAGATATTTACAAATAAGGTCAAGCAAGAATACATGCGAACAAAGAAATAAGATTGGAAAATAAGTAAATCACTTTTTAGGAAAGAAATTCGAACAAAGGACTTCAATGCAATTATAAAAGAAAGGACGATGTACCAAGTCACAAGATACAAGCAGGTATTGCAATTCAAAATTGAGTTAATCATGAAAAATGACCTCTAATATTCCCAAAACCTATTATTCACATCATCTGTTAATTCTATTTCATCTATGACAATTCATTAGTGTTTCCGTCTACATAAATGATCAGTATTAAGTTGGTCAGACCTAATACCATGAGAGATGCAACGGTCGACTAACAACATTAATCAATAGACAATTATGCATTTGAAACTCAAACTCTTATCATTAGGACAAGTCCTACTACATGACAGACACTCAAAGTATGCAGTGAAGCATAGTTAGTCCATTCTCAAGACTCTAATAGGATCTGTAAGAACCGGAAATAATTAATTAATTAATTAACGTAAAATATTAACAAATTAATAGTCCAAAAATAGGTTCCAAAAAGTTAGAATATTAATTAGAAAATATAAATATGATAATTGGACTCAATAGATTTTTCTGAGTTGAAAAATATAATTTTCTTCGAAAAATTGCGTAAAAATACGTACCTGTAAATTTATCGGCAGTACCGACTTAAATATGTCCCGTATTGTGCGAGAATAATAAAACAGTAGAAAACCTTAGGAAATAAATTAAAGTTGAAAACCGAGCGCTAATTTCAAAGGTTTCGCCAAAAGTTGGGCCAAACAAGCCAAAAATGCTAACGGATTAAACCGAGCCCAAGTTGAGCCCAAGCCCAACATATAAAAGCACACTTAATGAGATTTTCAGCTCATTCATTTCACAAAAGCACAAACACACACAACTGGGAATTGAGAGAGAGGAAGGAGAAGAAATACGATTCACTCCTCTCTTCAATTGGCCATAACTTGAGTTACGGAAATCCGATTCACGTGCCATTTGCGGCCACGCAAAGCTCTCGCTGAGCCTGTCACTTCTATCTATGTGGTAAGCTTCTCACAAATCTCTGCCCAGTTTTCTGCTCTAAGAAATTCGAATTTTTAGACTTGTGTTTTGAGTGGATTTTTGTGTTTTGGTTGTTTAGGTACACTCTAACACTTGGTTGCTATTGGATTTTGCTCTCAAAACTATTCGGTAAGGTAAGCTTGCTCTTTACCTTGTTAATTTTTAGAATTTGATGAACCCTAGGCACCGATTTGTGATAAATAATATATGTCTAGCTTGAAATTGTGATTATTAGAGCATTGGTTCTTGAATTGGTGGCTTGTTGGTGAATTGAGGCTTGTTGAAATCAAATCTTGGTGTATAGCACATATTGGGAATCGGTTAAGGTATAATTTTGGTTTTCTCTATATAATATATAATATTTCTGGACACTTAGACTAGTGGACTTTAGGATAGGATTGAATTGATTATTAGAAATTGTTGAATTTGATAATGTATGATGGTATTGTTGGTTTTAATGAATTATAATGTTGAGCTTGGATGTTGTTGTTGATTATTGAAATGGAGGTTGAAAATAATGATTTTTGAGTGTTGATAATGAATTATGAGCATTATTGATATTGATAAATGTTGGAAATGGAGGAATGATGCTTGAGTGTAATCATTGAGAATTTGAGGAAGGTAAGTGAGAATTTTAGGGATGAAATTGGTGGAATTGCATGTTAATAGGTTTTGGATTGCATTGGAAGGTATATAGACATCATTTAGGTCCATTGAAACTGTTTTGGTTGTAGGATATTTGGTTTTGGTTGTGAATTTTGGAAGTTGAGAACCTTGTTAATTTTTTGTAAAAACCAGTTTTTGGTAAATTTTGGAGGATTATAACTTGAGCCTCAGTTTTTGAAATTCGTTAAAATTTGTCTTAAATAAAATTTTATTCAAAGATCTTTACATTGATATAAAGTTTGATGAAAATAGATTTATTTAGAGGAAGTTATGACTGTTTGAAGTTTGGTGCCAAAAACTAAATTCTGCAATTTTGAAATTTTTCGAAGTCTGGTGAGGGTTATGTACACGACACAGTACACGTGATACAAGCAAACCGTTCGGGTTGGGCATCTTGGGTACACAAGGCACTGCATGCGTACGCGAGCCATTCAGAAATCAACCCTTGCGTACATGAATTTTAACACGCGACGCGAGCAACTCATTCGGGTTGGAACCCTCGCGTATGCGAGCAAGGGGCTGCGCATGCGACCATCCCTTTTTTTCAACAGCATGCGTACGCGACGAAAGGGCTTACGTACGCGAGACCCTGTTTTTCTGAAAAAACTGTTTTTCCTTGTTTTCAAAGGTTCTCTAGCTTTCCAAACATTCTTTAAAGGCCGTTTAAGAATACTATCTAGTGCTTAGGTCCTAATACTACCAAGGATGAGTTAGAAACTTAAATAGATGAATTTCTGTATGAATTTTAGAAGATGGAGACGTAGATTTCTGGTGTACTGAGGATGGATTAGTTGAGAAAGATGACAGAATACTGTAATAACGATTGGCATAATGAGTTGCGAAAATTATGAATAGATGGTGGTTGAGACGAGTCTGGGACTCGGAGTGGAATGATGGATTACTGATGTACTAAAAAATGATTTATGAAAACTACTGCTATATTATTTCATACTGAGGTTGTTGAGACGCTATGCGCCTGGCAGGGACGGTAGGTTAATCGCGCCTGTCGAGGTCGCGACAGCGGCGTAAGGACTGTATGTTTATCCCGCTTACGTTGAGATGTGAGGTCCGTGGCAAGAGTATCCCGCTCGCATCCCTTCGAAATCACTAGAGTGTGCAGGCACTATATCCTAGACCGTGTTTTGGGCATGATATCTCGGGGGTTCCCATTTTGAGACCGAAGGGCAACGTCTCCATGGAGATGTGTCGTGTCGGCAGTTGAACCGACAATGTGATATCACAGCCAAATAGGACAGGCATTCATCATGTGCATCTTCTATCTATTTGCTTGCTTTGCCGACTTGAATTGCTTGCCTAATTGTATAACATGATTATTTGCTTCTTGAATTTCTTGAAATATATGCTATACTTGTGCTTTACTTGCATTGTTATTACTTGTGTTTTCTACTGGAATTGAGGAGGTTAGGAAGGCGGTGGCGATGGGATCGCATGGCGGTTAGGCTGGTGAAGGCTGTGAGACAGCGGTGAACTGATAGTTAGAAATCCCTTAGGTTAGTTATCCTGTTTCACAAAGGATTTAAAGTTATGGTTTTAAGTTTTAGTTATACTTTAAGTTGAATCTTATGATTGATATGAAGCTCTAGGATTGTTTCTGGCGTCCCGGAGTTTTATATCTTACATTATTGGCCACTGTTACTATACTGAGAACCTCCGGTTCTCATTTCATACTTTGTTGTTATTTTTTATATGCAGGTCAAACCCATCTCGGTGAGTTGCTTGATGGTGACAGAGCGGAGGACCTTTATCATGTTTTGGAGTCTTTTGGCTTTTTTATTTTAAGTTCCCTCACTTTTGTATTTATATTTGCCTTAGAGGTCTGCATTATGAGAGATATTCTGTATATGTTGTTTTAACTTTTAAAATTCAGTATTTTTGTATCTACTAGTCGGTTTAAACTCCGCAGGCTGCAGCTAATTCCTTATGATTATTATACTCTCTTATATACTTATATCTTGATGTCTTGTATCTTAATCATGTGCCTTAAGTTTGTAGCTTTGTGTGAACGTTTCGCGCCTTTGTAACTTTGTTTTGTGCTTAATTCTTCATCGGGCTTCTAGAACAATTATTCCTTTCTTTATATAGATATTGTATAAGCCTTAGAATTTTCGTAACTTTTGATTAACCTTTGCTTTACAGCCAGAGATAAGGCTTGGGATAATTCGGGTGTTACAGGAACAAACTGCTCTGATACCATAACGTAACACCCTTACTATCAGAATGTCACGCTTTCGGCTACACCACTCTGATAACGAAAAGTATTACGACGTCTTCATATATTTAATAATAAAATAAGAGCATTTGACTCGAAACTGTATCACTATTTTCTTTGAAAAACCGAAAACTCGTTTTCACTAATACAAACATGCATATACATATATACGAAACTTTTTACACAAGTAGCTTATAAATATAATATACATATAAAACATACCATTCCTATCCCTCTTACAAGATTATAATAATAAAGACGAGGAAAATCTATAACATATGTATACAAACAGAAGCAGCGCATCTAGGAACTTAACAAAAATTTTGCAAGCTTCCTCGCCGGTCTTGAAAAGAGAAGTCTGTAGGGGTGAGAACATCATCCTCGTTGGTTCTCAGTAGAGGGTTTAAAAATTTTTATAAGAAGATAATTTAAATAAAACTATTTTCAGTCACAGTGATCATCAGTTTATTATCCAAATCTAAAACTTATATTTTTCTTATAAATTTCACACAAAACAACATTTCATACGTTTCACCGCTTACTAAATTAAAAACCATTTCAAACAAGCTTATCACTGATCCAACCAATCCCAGTCTTTGGCCCAAATCAAATCAACTTAGCCTCCGTCCCAGTTAAATTAACTGGCCTCCGATCCAATTCAAAACAAATCACCGCTATCATCAATCCACCACCAATACTTCAAAACAAAAATCAATCACAAGTATAAACAAAGACAAGACAAACACATTTAAAGAACAGCTACAGCAAATATCATAGTTACCAGTTAAACAGAATTTATCAGATAGGCAAATCAAAACACTTAAGCACACCTAACCAAAGCAAACAAATGTAACATGATGCATGCTTGTCCTACTGGCCGTGAGCTCATGTGTCGGTTATACTGTCAGAACCCAACACATTCCGATAGCTAACTCGGATGTCGTCTCTCGTCTGCGCATCTGGAAAGACATAACATTGAGATTATTGTCCTACCACCTTCTCCTGAAAGCAGACACTAGGGGAATAAATCGGGGATTAGTGCCCTACCACCTTATAGATAGAGGAGATAGAATGTGGGAAAAAATATCGAGGGATTAGTGTTCTATCACCTTTCTCACATTTCACAAATCGTAATTCACAAAGAATGCGAGGGAATGATTCGAGGGATTAGCGCCCTATTGCCTTCCCCACATCCAACTCATTACAATCATAAAGAATACGGGAGAATAGATAGAGGGATTAGCGCCCTACCGCCATCCCCACATCCAACTCATCAAATTCATTATCATTCATTCACATTCATTCAATATTCATAATTAAAATCAACCCTCATTATCCTTCATTCAAATTTAATCATCATCATCACAGCTCCCATTCCGTCCATCAACAATTCCAACCTAAAACATAATTCATTCTTTTTTAAATAAATCAAACTCAAAACGTAATCATTTTTTTAATAACTCAAAATCAAACCATATAACCCTTAAATCCAATCTTTTAAAAAACCATTTCAAATGAAGCCTCCAATTTTTATAAAAATTTGGACACTATCTCCTCTAAAATTCAAAAATTTTCACCCTTCAAGGGTCCATCCAAACATCTCTCAAATCCTTAATCATTTTCAAATAGCAAATCATTTTCAATAAACAAACCATTTTCAAATATCAAATCTTTTTTAAAATTATTTTAAACCAAATTCCGATATCAAATCAGGTTCCATATGAAACCAAATTTTAATATTAAATCTTTTCTAAAATAAAATCATTTCCAAAATTAAACTAAATTTTGGTATTAAATCCCTTCCAGTAATTCAAGAAAAATCAATTCAACAACAATCAATCAGGCAGGCAATTATGTTTATTCAAAGCAACTCAGTTCAGTCCAAAAGACTTACGAAAATCATAAGCATACATTTTTTGCATTAATATCAATTTATAACAATTTTTTAATAGTAAAATAAGTTTAAAAAAAGTGCCCCTACCTCAAATAGTCGAACCCATAAAACCAAGTGCATCTAAAAACCTTATTCCTCTTGTCCAGCAACACCAGCAGCCGTAACCATAGTACCATACTGCTTCCGCAACAACAACGGCAATTCCAAACGTGATATGCAAGGACTGCACTCAACATGTACTTAGAGAAGAACCAAGGAATGAAGAAGCTGCAGCTCGGGTGATGATTTTCGACGAGCAGAACGCCGGCAGAGAGCTTCAGTGGCAACACAGCCGCTTGTTGTCATATGCAGCAACGCCACTGTCACCTCCACTCTTTTGGTCAGCCTCAAACAGTAATGGCGGCTGCTCCTGACAGCTTTGGTGGCTGCAATGGCGGTGAAGGAAACCACCATACCTTCCTCTCTTTTCCATCGCTTCCTCTCTCTATCTCGTCTGACTATTCTCGCGGCAGCTCAATGGCGACGCTCCTCATAACTGCGGCTCTAGAAGGTTTAACGACTCCTTCTGACGACTTCTCTCAAACAAAAGTGACATCAACATAAAGAAGAGAAAGATACGAACAATTTAATCGGATTAGATTTTTTGTTGGAGGTACAAATCACAAGAAATCGAACGTCGAAGGTCACGATTCCATGGAGTTCATGCCCCTCTCTCTCTGTGTTCTCTTTCTTTTCTTTTTCCAAAAAAATGAAGCATACATGGCTGATTGGTGATGATGATTAATGATAAGTGATGATGTGTTTAATGAGGGGTTAGGTGTCGCGTATTAAGGCTGTTGAGCCAGCGATTCAAATTAAAAATATCTTAAACATATAACTATGAAAGCTGGATATATTAAAATACAAGTAATAATATATAGGGATAAATATGTGAGTTACTAATATAAATAACATTAATAACATAATGATAAAAGATATACGATGAAATATTAGCAAATCTAAATTCAATCGAAGAGTATCGATATTAACTAAACTTTATTTTAATCAAAGTGGGTAATGATGATGATGATGATGATAATAATGATGATGATTATTTTATTCTTTCTCAAAATATCTTATTATAATTAAAAAAATATATATTAAATCATAATTAATTTAAATTTTAATAAACATAAAATTAATTTAATTATTTTTAGTAAATTAATTTTTAAAAATAAAGAGCTCCCATTAATAAAATAAATTATAATTTTTATATTTAAATTTCGTTCAAAAATGCAGTCGTTATATAATGAGTTATTGAGTTTTAGAGACATTTTCTTACAACTTGATTGGTGCTGTAGACGCAGGAAATTAAATTTAAAATGAATGAGAGGCTAAATGTTAGGTGAGATTTTTAATTTTTTTCAATAAATGAGAATGTAGAACAAAGATAATTCTATGATAAAGAGGTTTTTGTGGGAAGAGAATAAAAAGTAGCGTGTATAATCTATTTTAAAAAATTAATAAAAATAAAACTACATATTCTCCTAAAAAATATCTAACTAGCTCGCTATCTATAAAAATAAATATTTATCTCTTCATTATATTGTATATCCACAGTAGAACAATTCTTTTGTGTTTGCTTTGTTGGTTAACAAAAAAGATACTTCGTAAATTGTATGATATTGGATCCTATTCAATTTACTCGTCTTTGTTTGTGATCCCTAATATACTGATGATATTAGCACTTTGCTAAATAATTTAAGATGAAAAAAAATTAGAAAATAGAGAAAATAAAAATAGAAGAGGATGGTTTTGGTGATGTGATTATTGAGGGCTTTTGGTGGTAGCGGTGGTGACAAATTGAAGATTGGAGGTAGGATAGATTAGGGTTATAAACTTATAATTAGAAATATGGAGTTATGTTAAGAGGAAGTAATTTAAAAATTTTACATATTTTTTTAATATTTGGATAATTTTGTAAGTCAAAAATTAGTTTTTATGGATATAAACTCAACTTTTTTTTTAAATAAGTTTGTTAGTGTTTTAAATATTTATAAGTATAAATGGTAGATTCTTGAAAAGTTACGAAACTAATTTAATCCTTACATAAAAATTCATAAAGCAATTTAATTATTATCTCTCTTGTTTTTTTTTTCTAAAAGAGGTTATATACACTTTCTCATCGTGTATTGATTTATCTGCAATGGACAAAGTCTTTTTCTATTGACATGATGGGAATTAGGGACTCACAAATCGAAAATATAGATGCATTGGAGACTTGGAGTTGCTCTATACAGTCTTTATTTGTTGCATAGTTTTTATGTGAGTTGATGATAGGTAATGGAGAATTTTTGCATAAAGTAGATTAGTTGGTGATGTGATGTTTTGCTTATAGATACCAAAATATAACTTCTGTATGAATTTGGTTTTATTATAATATCGATTTTGGTTTCATGTGCCTGAGTATGCTGGGAAAAAAATAAAAAGAAAAAAGAAAAAAAGTTAAGAAAAAGATGAAGAAAAGGAGAAGTTGGAGGAAAGAATAGACTATTTTTAGTCATTAGAGTAATTTTGCTTTTATATTGATCAAATTTTTATCTTTGAAATATGTTTATGCTTTGTGATATCTAACAAATATTAGTTTATTTGAAAACACGTCAAAATAAATTAATAAAGTCCAAATTTAATATACGTTTAATCGGGTTTTGTTAAAATTTAACAAATAAAAAAATTAGAATGAATCATATATACATACCATTTAACAATCTATCCTACTTATTTTGGTCAAAATATAAATATTTTTGTATTTTAACGAAAAAACTTAAATTTGAATTTTACAAATGAAAAAAAAATTGATCAGAATAATAGGTGTAATTGCCATGTTAATAAAAGATTTAGAATTCAAACTTTAGAAATAAAAAATAAATTTATTAAAAAATTATTGTTTTTTATGTAGAATTTTAACCATACTAAATTAAATAATCATATTAGATGTATACTAAAATCAGTTATTAAATTTAAAGGTAAAGTATATTTTTTGTCTTTTAAATTTGTTAAAAATTTTAAAAATATCCCTAAATTTTATTTTGTTTTAATTTTGTTTTTGAAATTTTTGATTTGTATCAAATATACCTCTGACAGCTAAATTGAATGATAGCTATATCTGATTTGCTTATGTTAATTTTTTTTAAAAATAGCCATCAGATATATATTTAATGCAAATTAAAAAATTTTTTGGACAAAATTGAAACAAAATAAAACTTAAAAATATTTTTAAAATTTTTAACAAATTTTAAGAATAAAAAATTTACTTTATCCTAAATTTAATTATTAGTGTAAAATATATATATATTAAAATATAAAATATATATTAAAAATATAATAAATTATATATGTATAAATATATAGTATAATTAAGTTTGGTAGTTAATTTTGGTGTTTATATAATATTTTTATAAATTAAATTAATCGATTCTTTTTATAATCAAACTTGATAAACAACAATTTAATTGATACCCCAATAAATAAATAAATAAATAACTAAGTACATTCCATCTATCTCACAACAGCTAAAATTATATATTTGGTACATCATTTTTATATACACTTGGTTGAGACTGTGCTATTTATACTTATCCATATGATTCAATATTGTTTCAAAAACAAGCTATCGCTAATTGGGTAGATAGGGGAATAAAATAATTATAGCATCATTTTTATATCATAGAGCACATCACATTTTCCTCGCCCACCACTTTACACAAAAACATTATATAGTTTTCACATTGATCTGGTTTTAATGGAATCCATTTACCTAACTTGATCCACATTATATGAAATGAAAAACAACCAAGTTTCCAGATCAGTCAAAGGAGCGTGCATCCTACATTTAAGATGGCACATGTAAAGTTTTTTATTTTCTATTTTTATTTTCCCCTTAGGGTATGTCTAAAATGAGCTCAACACTTATGTGCTTATTGAATGTGCCACATTTATATAGACCATTAGATTTTATTAGATTAAAATCAAAGGCTAATATAAAAGAAGAGTATTGATGGACTCTAATAAATAGAGAATATCATAGTACATAAATAAATGGTTTAAATGACAATACTTTAATACATAATACTTTAAATGGCAACAGAATCTTTTATTCTTAAATAATAAAATATAAAATATATAAATACAAAATATCTAAATATTTTTTATTTATTAAAATTAATTATTATACAAATTTTGTTATAATATTAAAAAATTATATTAAAATAATATTTTAAATTGTAACATAAAAATATAAAATAATTAAAATTTTATTTTATTTTATTTGATAAATAATTAAATTATTATATTTTAAATTTATTAATTAATTTTTTTTATTAAAAATATTATTATATAATATAATTTTTTAAAAAATATTTTTAAAATATAATTCACGTATATATAGGATTATATAATCTACTGTGTATATATATATCATGTATTATATATAATATTTTAAATAAATTATATTTTATTATGTATAAGTTAATAGTAATTAGTTAGTTATTATTTATTAGACTATTAATTTTATTTAACACATTTTAGATACTTTTATATCGAATAATGCCAGTTTAATTGATCTTTAAATCCTGTTTGATTTTTTTTAACATATTTCACTGTAAGAATTTGATTTGGATCGATAGTGTGCTGAAGAAAAATGAAATAAAAGAAATCTTTAAAAAATTATTTCATCATATTTATTTTTTTCTATAATAATTTATTTATTTGATACGAATTTAATTCCTATATACTGATAAGAGTAAATATTTTTTATATATATACATTTACGTGTTATAAATATAATTTACGTATATATATATGATTATATAATCTACGTATATATATAATATTTTAAATAAATTATATTTTAAAAATATTTTTATAAAAAATTATATTATATAATAATATCTTTAATAAAAATAGTTAGTTAATAAATTTTTTTATTATAATAATCTAATTATTTGTCGAATAATATAAAATAAAATTTTAATTATTTTATATTTTTATGTTATAATTTAAAATATTATTTTAATATAATTTTTTAATATTATAAAAAATTGTATAATAATTAATTTTAATAAATAAAAAATATTTAGATATTTTGTATTTATATATTTTATATTTAATTATTTAAGAATAAAAGATTCTGTTGTCATTTAAAGTATTTTGTATTAAAGTATTATCATTTAAAGTATTTATTTATGTACTATGATATTCTGTATTTATTAGAGCTCATCAATGCTCTTCTTTTATATTAACCTTTGATTTTAATCTAAACAAATCTAATGGTCTATATAAATATGGCACATTTAATAAGCACATAAGTGTTGAGCTCATTTTAGACATACCCTTTCCGTTACCGTAATCTTTATAATAAAGTCAATATTTTTTTTAGGGTATGTCTAAAACGAGCTCAATCATTATGTGCTTATTGAATGAGCCATATTTATATAGGCCATTAGATTTTATTAGATGAAAATCAAAGGCTAATATAAAATAAGAGTATTGATGGACTCTAATAAATATAGAATATCTTAGTACATAAATAAATGCTTTGAATGACAATATTTTAATACACAATATTTTAAACGGGAACAAAATCTTTTATTCTTAAATAATTAAATATAAAATATATGAGTATTTTTTATTTATTAAAATTAATTATTACAAAATTTTTTATAATATTAAAAAATTATATTAAAATAATATTTTAAACTATAACTAACATAAAAATATAAAATAATTAAAATTTTATTTTATATTACTTGACAAATAATTAGATTATTATATTTAAAATTTATTAACAAACTAAGTTTATTAAAAATATTATTATATAATATAATTTTTTATAAAAATATTTAAAAAATATAATTTATTTAAAATATTATATATAATACATGAAAATATTAACTTTTTTATTTTTTTCAATTTTTTTAAGAAAAACAGAATAAATAATATAATTTTAAATACATACCTAAATAAAAAGTTAATATTTTCATGTATTTTATATAATTTTTTAAATAAATTTTACTTTTACAAATATTTTGATAAAAAATTATATGATATAATAATATATTTAATAAAATAATTAGTTAATAAATTTTAAATATAATAATCTAATTATTTGTCAAGTAATATAAAACAAATTTTAATTATTTTATATTTTTATATTAAAGCTTAAAATATTATTTTAACATTATAAAAAAGTTTTGCATAATAATTAATCTTAATGAATAAAAAAGTTTATATTTTTTGTATTTATTTAATTTATATTTTTTAGAACAAAAGATTTCTACTTTTATATAGTAAAATATGTAATAATCTTCTTAATATATATTAGGAGTGGCAAAACGGGTCGAGTCCGTCGGGCCGACCCGCCGAACTCGCTAAAAAAGGTGGGTCGGACTAGGATTTGAAACCGGTCAAATTAAAAGAATTTGCCAAATTCGCAAAATTTTTATGCAAAATATTTTTATAATATTAAAAGATTATATTAAAATAATATTTTAAATAGTTATACTGTAATAGATTTAATATGTTTTCTGATTTCAATGTTATTATATGATTATAATTATTTAATATATAAAAAAATTACTAGATAGTATATATATAGGGTGGCAAGGGGTATTTTTACAATTTTTTTGCCAAAGTTCTACTTATTCAACCTAACTTACAAGAGAATAAAGATGAAAATTGAGTGTTTTGGATTATATTTATTTTGTTTTAGAGACAATATTTATAATTATGTTTTGGATTATGTTTATTTTGCTTTGGGAACAATATTTATAATTATGTTTTGGATGAAAACTTGGTTTATATTTATATTTATTAGATATTTATAATTACAAAGACTTTAATGTTTGTGAATATAAAAATTATAATTTGTTTATACTTTTAGAAATTATAATAGTTAAAAGTAAAAAATAGGAGAGATTTTTTATGCATATATATATTATTTAATAGTTAAAAGTAAAAAAAAAAAAGAGGATATTTGGCGGGCTATGCCCGCCGGCCGCCAGCCCGCCGTTAGGCGGAGAGGGCTAGGATTTTGGGACCGCCTCACTAGGCCGGCTCGCTCCAACCCGCCCCGCCAACTAAAGTGGGTACAAAATGCTAGTCGTTTGACTTTGTTTTTTTTTAAATAAAATTAATTAAAATTAACTAAAAAATAATAATTAAACAATTAATTACAAATAAAAAATAGTCAAATTATAATATAATTTTTTATTATTTTTTTAAAAATTTTTAACTTCAATAAAATTGTTTAAAATAATATTTGTCAATAGAACCATCTTTATTTTAAAAAATAAGTCACATAATTTGAACATATATACGAAATTGTAAAATAAAATAAATAAAGTGACATAATTAGAACATATATACATAATTTAGCGAATTTTTTTAATTTGACAGATTTCAAATTCTAACCCAACCCACATTTTTTAGCGAGTTCGGCGGTCGGCCCGACGAATTCGACCTGTTTTACCATCACTAATATATATATATAAGAAGATTATCAAATATTTTATTATATAAAGATAAAAAAATTTTATTTTAAAAAATATAAAATATAAATAAAAAAATATAAGTTTTTTTATCCATTAAGATTAATTATTATATACAAATTTTTTTTATAATATTAAAATGATATTTTAAACTACAACATAAAAATATAAAATAAATAAAGTTTATTTTATATTACTTAACAAATAATTAGTTTATTATATTTAAAATTTATTAATTAATTACTTTGTTAAATATATTATTATATAATATAATTTTTTATCAAAATATTTGTAAAAGTAAAATTTATTTTAAACGTTATATATAATACATAAAAATATTAATTTTTTTATTTAGGTATGTATTTAAAATTATATTATTTATTTTATTTTTCTAAAAAAATTAAAAAATAAAAAAATAATATTTTCATGTATTATATATAATATTTTAAATAAATTATTTTTTAAAAATATCTTTATAAAAAATTATATTATATAATAATATTTTTAATAAAAATAATTAGTTAATAAATTTTGAATATAATAATCTAATTATTTATCAAGTAATATAAAATAAATTTTAATGATTTTATAGTTTTATGTTACTATTTAAAATATTATTTTAATATAATTTTTTAATATTAAAAAAATTTTTGCATAATAATTAATTTTATTAAATAAAAAATACTCATATATTTTATATTTATATATTTTATATTTAATTATTTAAGAATAAAAGATTTTGTTGCCGTTTAAAGTATTGTGTATTAAAATATTGTCATTTAAAACATTTATTTATGTACTAGGATATTCTATATTTATTAGAGTCCATCAATGCTCTTGTTTTATATTAGCCTTTGATTTTTATCTAATAAAATCTAACGGCTTTTATAAATGTGGCTCATTCAATAAGCACATAATAGATACTTGTAATACAGTTATTGTTAATTACTGAATTATTTTTCTTTATGTATCATAATTAAATATCATTAGCAAGTATGTGGATATTTTTGTGTACCATAATGCCACGTATTTATGAGATGGATTCGTTAATTTAATTAAAATACTATATAGTAGATGCAAAAAAGTACCTAGTATAGGAAAGAAAAAGACTAAAATGGAGCTGGTAACTAATTGTTAAGTGTAATATATTGCGTACCGTATTATACAAATACCATTTCAAAAGAAATCTAGTCATTATGTACTTTTAGAAATGAAGCAATATATCGTAAAACATAAATTAGCACTTTTTTAGCATGTTTAGTAAACGGAGAAATCAATCATATTAAGTTACAAAGCACGAAAACTTTGTTAAAGATATCGTGTTTGTATGCTAGATATATTTTAAATACGATATTTATTGATATTCTATTTTATATTTAATTATATTTTAATAAAAAATAAAAAATTCTAAACATACTTAAATGCGTTTAAATATAATTATATATTAATATGTTTAATTTTATTTTTAATTTGTATTTTTGAAATTAATATAAAAATAGTATATATTATTGTTTATTAAAATAAAATATTTTAAATATTTTATATAATTAAAAATATTAATAAAAATAGTTAAAAAATTAATTTATATTTAAAATTAATAAAATATTAAAATATTATTATAATTTATCTAATAAATATTTTATATTTTATATATACTTGTATGTTTTTGTGATTTATAAAAATTTAAAATTTATGTATCTATATATTTCGTATCGTGTCTTATATATATCCATGTCAGTGTTTGTATATTATAGACATTAAATTAATATTTGAAAAAAAAATTACAATTAAAAAAATTGTTGATATTATTCTTTTTATTTAGATAATACTATTTTTATAAATTTATGTAAACATACAATTAAAATATTTAGTATGAAATAATATTATTAAAAATAAAAGTGATAATATCATTAACCTATAATTAATATGTAGATAAAATTAAGTCGAAAAAACTGTTTATATTTTTTCAGGAAATCCTTTCATTGTAAGTAGAAGTTAGTTATTTAAATTGATTATTATATTTACATAAATAATCATCATTTTATATTCATATATATTAGATAGTACTGTCAGATGATATTGATATTAGTATATGTAAGCAAATTTTTAAAGTAGTTTTTTTATCCATATTATATCTATATCCATATCTATATCTATATAATAGAAATATGAAAATAATTCATATATAATTTTTCTAAACATATTTTTTATTATATAGAATTTATAAAAATATCTTTTTATTATTTTTGAAACTTAAACTCAAAACCTCTTAGTCAAATTTTAAGTCCCTTACTATCACAACTAATTCCACTATTAGTCTTTTCATACATTTAATATGTATAATGCAAATTTTATATTAGCTCTAAACCAAATCTTGGATCCAAGTATTCGATCGTATATTTATTATTATATATTATTAAAATCGAATTTTTTCAATTAATTACAAAACTAATGTGACATATTTTAAAGATATTTTTTATTTATTTTATTTACCTCATTTAAACACATTAATTAATTATTTAATTTAATTAAAATAAATATCAAATTATTTAATATTTTATTTAATTACATTAATTATTTAATTTGACTATAATAAATAAATTAATTTTATTTTAATTTATATTTTTTATTTTGAGTAAAGTATCGTTTTTGTCCCCAACGTTTGGGGTAAGTCTCATTTGTGTTCTTAACGTTTAAATCGTCCTATTTGTATCCCTAACGTTTATAAAAGTGATTCAATGTTATCCTACTATCAATTATACTAACAAATCAGATTATATTTTTCAATTATTCTCACTTGGATTTATTCATTCTCAATTAGGTCTCACTTGAATATATTTGATTTTAATATTATACCCACTATTTGCGTTTAGATTCAATTATATCCATAGAAAAGTGAATTATGTAAACATTGTAGGAATTAGATTCAACTTTTGATGAGCTATTTTTCGGAGTGGATCATCGATTCTATCCCAGACATTTGTATTCTAACTTCAAGAATAGATTTTTAAAACTCAAACTAAAGCGTTCATGATGTGTAACTAACGGCATGATAACATTGAATCACTTTTACAAACGTTAGGGATATAAATAGTACGATTTAAACGTTAGGGATACAAATAGGATTTACCCCAAACGTTGAGGACAAAAATGATACTTTACCCTTTTTATTTTATATATTTTGATTAATTATTTTTAAAAATATTATAATTAATTATTTATTTATTTGATTAAGATAAATATTAAATTATTTAATATTTTATTTAACTATATTAACTATAACTAATCAATTATATTAATTAGTTTTTAGAAAATTAGTTCTAATACATATTAAAAATATTTTTATATGCAAATCAAATGGATTTTTTATTTAAATTAAACAATTATATTTACGAAAATTCATAAATCAGAGATAATTTACAAAAATGAACAACGTATCACATTTCGAGTACTGAGATCTAAAGGTATTTATGAGCATATCCTAGTGACTGAACGTAAACTCTGCGTAATTAACGAATAATTAATTAATAAATTAATTATTAATAAAAAAAATTAGAAAATAATATTTTACAGTCTAATGAGTTAGAACTAATTAAACTAAGAATTATGACACAAATTTCAAAAAATTTGATCAAAAATTGGACTAAATCGATCAAACCGGACTTAAACCAGGCACATGGGTCCACTAACTCATTATCACATATGAGCTTTAGCTCATTTGCTCCTCAAAACATAAGAAGCACGCTGAAAACATTAGGAAAGGGGATGAACACCTTCCAAGCTCAAACCCTCACTTAGATATTCAATCCTCCATGATATTTTATCTAGAGCTCTGATTGCTGCATTGTTTGTGGCCACGAGTTTGCAGCGACGAGCTCTATAAAGCCCGATACTTAATTCGGTAAGAAATTCAAATTTCCAGTTTCAATTCTCTTTTCTCCAATTCAAAAAGTATGTATTTTAGGTGTTTAGGTTTTTAGTTAATTTGATGTTTTAGGGTCAAATTGACTTGAGGAATTAGTGGGCTTTTGCTTAATTGAGGCACATACAAGGTAAGGATCCTCAAATCCTAGTGAATCTCTTAATTAATTGTGATTGGGTATTGAGTGTGTATATATGAATATAATGATATAAAATAGGTTGTTTATATATGTGATGGGGAGCAAGATTGTGAAGATGAAAACTTGATTGGGTCCTTGGATGCTGAATTTTGGTGGCGGAGCTTATGGTGTAGTGGACGCTTGAGGTGTTCTAGGATTAACGGGGAATTGGCTAAGGTATGGTTTCGATTTCCCGTAACTAAAATATAATGTGTCATAAAAACTTAGGTTAGTTGACCGTAAGATAGGAATTGTGTTGTTGATGTTGCTGATGGTTGAAATTGATTAATATGTATGTTGGTTAGTGATTTTGAGGTTGTGATTGATGCTATTATGAATGATATGTTTAACTTGCATTGGTATATGAGATTGATAAATGATAATGATGGTGTTTTTGAGATGTGGATGTTGTTGATAATTTAGGATTGGTTGGTATTTATGAGATTTGGCTAATTAAGGTTGTTGTTGGTGAAATAATATAAATTTTATGGAGATTGATGAAGTGTATATGCATATTGTTGATGATTTTGTGTAATGTTGCTTTGGATATGGATTATGGTGTTGAAACGGAATTGTAATTGTAAATTGGTTTGCATGAAGAAGATGAGGGGTATTGATGAAGGGTTGAACTTGATTAGAGGCACATTTGGTAAGTTTTATTAGGGGTTGGGATTTAAAAGTTTTTAAAGTTGAGGTTTGATATTTTCAATAAAATCTATGATTTTTTACTAAATTTGACATAGCATAACTTGGCTTCCAGACCTTTGAATTTTATCAAACTTGCCTTGAAATAAAATTTGGTTCGAGAAGTTTACACCGTTTGAAGAACGGATGAAAAATATTTTAAAACGAAAAAGTTATGTGCGTCAGAAGTTTGGTGTATAAAGCTGAAATTCTGCAACACTCGCAATTTTTGCCAACTCTGCATAACTCGCGTACACGTGCCTCCCACGTGGCATGGGCATTCTTTTTGGGTTGGCTATTCTGCTTACGTGAGACGTTGCGTGTGTACGCGAGCATGAGAAAAACGCACCCACGCGTACGCGGGACCCCTATTTTCAGCAAAGTGAATTTTATGTTTTAAAACCTAATTTCAAACCTCTAAACCCCTATTTTTACTCGTTTAGCCCCTAAACTTTAGTTGTATGCTTAGTGATGAGGTGAAGTTAGGAAGGGATGGTAGTTTGGAAGAGAAGTACGCTTAAAAATATGATGAAATATGGTTGAGAAGTGTGAAAGTGTTATATAATTGATAAATATTTTGCCATAATGATATTAAATGAATAAATATGAATGATTATGAATGAATATGGTAATTGAGGCCTGATTGAGATTGTTGCTGATGAGTATGTTTGAGTTTTTCCTCTGATGTAAGGTGTGTCGGGCACTATATCCCAAGAGCGTGGTGGATGCTATATCCCAAGAGTGTGGCGGACGCTATATCCCAAGAGTGTGGGAGCACCTTACCTTGGGAAGTGCGGCAGGCACCATATCCTATGAGTGCAATGGACACTATATTCCGAGAGTGTGGCAGGCGTTATATCCCAAGATTGTGGGAAGACTTTATCCTGGGTAATGTGACGAGCACTGATGAGCGGATATTTTATACACTTTTTGGGGATAATTTCATATAGTTTTTAGTATGTTTTAGTTAGTGTTTAGTATATTTTTATTAGTTTTTAGGAAAAATTCATATTTCTGGACTTTATTATGAGTTTGTGTGTTTTTTTGTGATTTCAGGTATTTTTTGACTGAAATTGAGGGAGCTGAGCAAAAATCTGATTTAGGCTGAAAAAGGACTGTTGATACTATTGGATTCTGACCTTCCTGCACTCGGAATGGATTTTTTTGGAGCTACAGGGGTCCAATTGGCACGCTCTCAATTGGGTTAGAAAGTAGACATCTAGGACTTTTCAGCAATATATAATAGTCTATACTTTGCTCGAAGATAAATGACGTAAACTGGCATTTAACGTCAGGTCCATGTTGCATTCTGGAGTTGAACGCCAGAAACAGGTTGCAAGTTGGAGTTAAACGCCAGAAACAGGTTACAACCTGATGTTTAACTCTAGAAACAGCCCAGGCACGTGAGAAGCTAAAGTCTCAGCCCCAACACACACCAAGTGGGCCCCAGAAGTGGATTTCTGCACTATCTATCTTAGTTTACTCATTTTCTGTAAACCTAGGTTACTAGTTTAGTATTTAAACAACTTTTAGAGACTTATTTTGTATCTTATGACCTTTTAGATCTGAACCTTGTACTTTGTGACGGCATGAGTCTCTAAAGTCCATTGCTGGGGGTAAGGAGCTCTGCAGCGTGTCGATGAATTAATGCAATTATTTCTGTTTTCTATTCAAACACGCTTGTTTCTATCTAAGATGTTTACTCGCACTTCAATATGAAGAAGGTGATGATCCGTGACACTCATCACCATTCTCAACCTATGAACATGTGTCTGACAACCACTTTCGTTCTACATTAGATTGAATGAGCATCTCTTAGATTCCTTAATCAGAATCTTCGTGGTATAAGCTAGAATCCATTGGCAGCATCCTTGAGAATCCGGAAAGTCTAAACCTTGTCTGTGGTATTCTGAGTAGGATTCAGGTATTGGATGACTGTGACGAGCTTTAAACTCGCGAGTGTTGGGCGTAGTAATAGACGCAAAAGGATCACTGGATTCTATTCCAACATGATCGAGAACCGACAGATGATTAGCCGTGCTGTGACAAAGCATTTGGACCATTTTTACTGGGAGGATGGGAGGTAGCTATTGACAACAGTGAAACCCAACATACAGCTTGCCATAGGAGGAACTGCATGCGTGAAGAAGAAGATAGGGGGAAAGCAGATATTCAGAAGACAAAGCATCTCCAAAACTGCAACATATTCTCCATTACTGCGTAACAATTACTCATTTTACACTTTTTCATCTTTTACAATTGAAACTAAAGAACCCTATTGGTATCCTGACTAAGATTAATAAGATAACCATAGCTTGCTTCAAGCCAACAATCTCCGTGGGATTCGACCCTTACTCACGTAAGGTATTACTTGGACGACCCAGTGCACTTGCTGGTTAGTTGTGCGGATTGCAAAAGTGTGATTGCAATTTCATGCACCAGGCACTATATCCCATGAGTGTGGTGAGCACTATATCTCGAGAGTATGACGGGTACTATATCCCAAGAGTATAGAGGCATATTAGAGAGATAATATCCAGGTTAACTACCGAGTGTGTCCGGTTCTGACAAAGTAACCGACATGTGAGCTCACAGTCAGTAGGAAAAGCATGCATCATATGCATTTGAGTGACCTATTTTGGTTTTGCATCCTTAGGTTTGCGTAATTGATATTGGTGCTTAACTGCTATATGTTCTGTTTACTGTAACTGTAAACTACTTGTGTTTTCTTGTATGCATTGTTTGTCTCTGCATCAGTGTTTCAGAAGGTTGAAGGAAAGGCAATAAATTTAGGGATTGAGTTAGAAATTGAGATAGAATCTAGAATCTTTAGATACCTCACCCTGTTTTATGGTTACCAATGTTAGTTTTAAGTTTGAATCTATTATCAGAAGTTCTATGATTGCCTCTGACTTTTTCGGAATATTATATGTTAGTTGTGTGGCCACCGTTACCATGTTAAGAACCTCTGGTTCTCACCCCATACATATTTTATGGTTTTCAGATGCAAGACATGAGACACCTCACTAAGACATACTGGGAGCTTCTGAAAGTGAAGATCTTTGTGTTTTGGGACTTTATTTTGGTTTTGATGTATATATAGATACTTTTATATATCCATTATATATGTATATTATGCTTTATCCATTCTAGAGGTTGATTTGGAGAAACAGATTTAGTAAACTATATTTTGGGCTCTTTTGGGATCCTCATGTATATATGTATATATGTTTATATGCTTTGTCCAGTTTTAACTTCGTGAGGCGGGTCAGAAAACTTCGTTATCTATATCTTAGAATTCTTCTTTCAGGTATTTATATTTCGCTTTACTCTTATCCTATCCGTTTTACGTTTGTCGCTTACGTGAGTGGTGCGCTTTTCTATGTAACGCTTTTGTTTAACTTTCCTTTAGAAGGCTCCTAGATATAAACTCTTTTTGACTATACTATGCACACACACACACACACACACACACACACACACACATATATTATTTTTAGAGGTCGTAACACCTCGCCACCTCTGTTTTACATCCTAGGTGTAAAGCTCAGTGTGGTAAGGTGTTACATTATGGTATCAGAGCAGTTTGTTCCTGTAAAGCCTGAGGGACAGACTGACTATACTTCTGGGCATACTTTGGGTGTCTGTACATGCTAAATTGGGATATCTAACTGATATATGTGGCATGAATGTTCATGAGCATGTATTGGGACTTTGAAGTACTAGTCTTGCGATATTGATACTGATCACCTTGATATCACTTGTTTGGTGTGAACAAGGACCCTATGGCGACTCGTGGATGCGTCGCGGTCGAGGGAGAGGTAGGAATCGAAATGAGGAACATGAGACGAATGCGAACAACCCCACAAACTTCATGGCTCCGCTGGAGAACATGGCTGCAGCTATGCAGGCCACGGCTGCTGCCTTAGGAAATCAACCTAACAATGTAAATGGCGAAAACGGAGATAATGGGCCGATGACATTATCAACCTTCCTGAAGGTGCATCCTCCAACCTTCAGAGGAACTACGAATCCCACCAAGGCTAACAATTGGTTTCAGGCAATGGAACAGGCCTTGCAAGCTCAGCAGGTTCCCGAGGAACAGCGGGTAGAGTTCAGGACCTACTAGTTATAGGGTGAAGTTCAATACTGGTGGTAGGGAACGCGATTTATATTGCAACCAGATGACAATGTGATATCTTGGGAGTTATTCCGAACGGAGTTCTATAGAAAGTACTTTCCTAGTTCAGTTAAGAATGCCAAGGAGCTTGAGCTGCTGTAGTTGAAACAGGGGGAAATGTCAGTTGCTGAGTATACGAACAAATTTGAAGAATTGTGCCGATTCTCCCGAATCTGCCAAAGTGCTCCGAGGGACTTTGAAGAATAAAAATGTATCAAGTATGAAGGAGGACTACGGAGTGACATTCTACACTCAGTTGGGCCAATGTAAATTAGAGTTTTCTCGGAGTTGGTGAATAAAAGTCGGGTTGCTAAAGAATGTGTGAGAAAGGCTGCTGTGAAAAAGAATGATACTCGAGAATTTCACCAAAGAGACCACAATCAAAATTTAACACCAAAGGACAGGAGTTCAAGAGGAACGAAAACTATCGTCCCCATAAGTCTCATAGGAATAGGCTAGGACCATGTTATCATTGTGAGAAATTAGGACATATCTCCCGGTACTATCCATGAGGAAAGATTCAGGGCACTGGTTAGTCACAACGAGGTGGAAGAAATCAGAAAACTACTAATTTAGTTCTAATTACACTATAGGATGTTGTGACATTGAGTTTAATTTTACTTAAGATGGAAGTGACAAATTAGGATTTAAAGTAATCAACTTAGAACCAACGTAAGAGTGCTACGTGAGGAATCGACGTCAAGTGACAAATTCTTGAAAGACGAACTAATCAGAATGCATCAACGAATCTGTCTGAGTCGACCTAGTTTCTCTTTTAAGACATACATTGGAATTCTACTTTGAATTTCTTCATGAATAATGAATAGATCAAATTTCCAATCCTATTTCTGACTTGTGTGAATCTTGTTTCTTCCAGGATGAGCCTGAGCTTGGCTTGGCATAATCACGTAATCCTTGAATCTTGAAAACTGACTGTGAGTAGAGTAGCCCTTATTCACAAACTGTATTCTTCAAAATCAGCTGAAACTTCCTTGACTATATACGCTTTGTTCTTTCTATCAAGGGTTCTTGATTTGAACTCTTTTCTTGAGATGAACCTTAGTTCTTCTTCTTGTGCATTTCATTATTTCTGCATAATTCTGTTTGACCATATACAAGACTTTCTTTTGATTTCTTATGAACAGCGTTTGTGTTGCTCGTTCGTCTCTTTGAACATAGCATCTTTTTGAAAGTAAACTCGTACTAAAAATTGGCATCGTACACAACTCCTAGATGTAACCATTAAAGTGTTAGTTCTTTAGAACAAGACTTCTAAACGCGAAAAATAAGCATGTGACACTACAAAGAATTTTGGAGCCTTGATTTTTGTCAACCGTATTACCTGCGGTTAAGTTAACATATTAGGATGTACCTTTTGTAGGGATGCTTGAATGCGATGAAGGCTTTCAAACTTTGAAAGGAAGATTAACCTTAGTGCCAATGCTTGTATCACTTGAACCTAATGAACCATGCAAGAAGTTACAGCGATGCATTATTGGAGGACTTAGAATGCATGCTGATGCAACATCGTGAGGTAGTAGCAGACGTCCTGAGTAAGAAATTTCTGAGGAATGCGTGGATGTTAATCCCATAGGAAGGAATGCTAGGTAAGTTAAAGCCCTAAGTTGGATGTTGAGAGTGTGGTTGGAGGTGTCGGACTAAATCCATTACAACTTTGAAACATGGTAAAGATGAGATACAAGAAGCGTAACAAGACGATAGAGAGCTACCAAGTATGTCAAAGTCTGGTAAATAAAAAGGGAGTCAAGAAGAGATCGAGGGAGATAAAGAATGAAACTTGGAGGAATGAAGAAACGGTTTCGAAATTACAAGAAGAGATTAGTATGCCTAATGCAGAAAAAAGAGATGTAAACCATTGTCTGAAGCTATCAAGAATGGATTTCAATCCAACCAATGATTACTAAGATGTATCACAATTTTAATGAGATAGGGTTGAGTGGCCCGAAATGATGAATAACGTTGCGGCACGTGTGATTGAATATCTGACATGTTAGAAGATGAGGAGCGAGTACCAAAAGTCATCCGGGATGTTGCAACCATGGAAGGTTTCACAATGAAAGTAAAAAGGGATTGCTATTGATTATGAAATGGGTTGTCGAGGTCTAAGATAGGAAGTAATGCTGTTAGGCAATCGTGAACTGGGTGACCAAGTCCGCTTGCTTTCTGCCTATCAGAGCAAACTATTTGCTAGAAATATTGAAAAGACTATACATTTGAAGGGTAGAAAAGAGGCATGGTGTGCCAACTGCATCTAAGTTGATATGAACCCAATGGATCATACATTTTAGGTTCAGAACTGATAGCCGAGACGACAGAGAGGAGATCAACAAATTCAAGCTAAGAAATTCTAACTATACAAGACTAACAGAAGAGATATGCGAATGAAGACACCTAGAGTTATGCTAATAATTATGACTTAAAATGAAAACGGACTACCCACACCTATTCACCGGCAACTGAATTCGAATTTTGAGGGAAAATATCTTAATTAGGTGGGTAGGATGTAAATCTTGCGTAATTAATGAATAATTAGTCAATAAATTAATTATTAATCAAAGAAATTAGAAAATGAAATTTTATAATTTAATGAGATAGAACTAATTAAACTAAGAATTATAACACTAATTTTAAAGAATTTGGCCTAAAATTGGGCCGAACGGGCCGAACCAATTGAACTGGACTCAAACTGGGACCGTGAGCCCAACTAACTCATTATCACATATGAGCTTCAGCTCATTTGCTCCTCAAAACATAAGAAGCACATTGGAAACATTAGGAAAGGGGATGAACAACTTCCAAGCTCAAATCCTCACTTAGATATTCGATCCTCCATAACTTTTGATTCGAAACTCCGATCGCTGCATCATTTGCGATCACGCGTCCGCCGCAACGAGCTCTACAAAGCATGATACTTAATTCGGTAAGAAATCCACATTTCCATTTTCAATTCTCTCTTCTCCAATTTGAAAATTTTTTATTTTAGGTGTTGAAGTTTTTGGCTAATTTGATGTTTTAGGGTCAAATTGACTTGAGAAATTAGTGGGCTTTTGCTTAATTGACACACATACAAGGTAAGAATCCTCAAACTCTAGTGAATCTTTTAATTAATTGTGATTGGGTATTGAGTGTGTATGTATGAATATAATGATGTGAAATAGGTAGTGTATATATGTGATGTGGAGCAAGATTATGAAGATAAAAACTTGATTGGGTCCGTGGATGCTAAATTTTGGTGGTGGAGCTTGTGGTGCGATGGATGCTTGAGGTGTTTCGGGATTAACGGGTAATCGGCCAAGGTATAGTTTTAGTTTCCCATAACTAAAACATAATGTGTCGTGAAAACTTAGGTTAGTTAACCATAATATAGGAATTGCGTTTTTGATGTTGTTGATGGTTGAGATTGATTAATATGTATGTTGGTTAGTGATTTCGAAGTTGTGATTGATGCTATTATAAATGATATGCTTAACTTAGTATATGAGATTGATAAATGATAATGATGATATTTTTGAGATGTGGATGTTGTTGATGATTTAGGATTGGTTGGTATTTTTGAGGTTTGGCTAATTAAGGTTGTTGTTGGTGAAATAATATAAATTTTATGGAGATTGACGAAGTGTATATACATGGTGTTGATGATTTTGTGTAATATTGCTTTGGATATGGATTACGGTGTTGAAACGGAATTGTAATTGTAAATTGCTTTGCATGAAGAAGATGAGGGGTGTTGATGAAGGGTTGAACTTGGTTGGAAGCACATTTGATAGGTTTTAAGAGGGGTTAGAAGTTTTTCAAGTTGAGGTTTGACATTTTCAATAAAATCTATGAATTTTGACCAACTTTGATGGAGCATAACCTGGTCTTCGAACCTTCGAATTTTATCAAACTTGTCTTGAAAGAAAATTGGTCCTATAGGTTTACACCATTTGAAGAACGGATGAAAAATACTTTAAAACGAAAAAGTTGTGCGCGTTGGAAGTTTAGTGTGTAAAGCTGAAATTCTACAGTACTCACAATTTTCGCCAACTCTGCATAACTCGCGTACGCGTGTCTCCCATACGGCGTGGGCATTCATTTTGGGTTGGCTATCCCGCGAACGCGAGAGGTTGCTTGCGTGAGTGAGGAGGAAAAAACGCACCCACTCGTACGCGTGGCCCACGTGTACGCAAAAAATCCCTGTTTTTAGTAAAGTGAATTTTATGTTTTAAAACCTAATTTCAAACCTCTAAACTCCTATTTTTACTTGTTTAGCCCCTAAACTTTAGTTGTATGCATAGTGATGAGGTGAATTTAGGAAGGGATGGTAGCTTGTAAGAGAACTACGCTTGAAAATATGATGAATTATGGTTGAGAAATGTGAAACTGTTATATAATTGATGAAGTTTTTGCCATAATGATATTAAATGAATAAATATGAATGATTATGAATGAATATGGTAATTGAGGCCTGATTGAGATTGTTGATGATGGGTATGATTGAGTTTTCTCTCTGTTGTAAAGTGTGTCGGGCACTATATCCCGAGAGCATGGCGGGCGCTATATCCCAAGAGTGTGGGAGCACCTAACCTTGGGAAGTGTGGCGGTCACTATATCTTGTGAGTGTGACGGGCACTGTATCTCGAAAGCATGGCGGGCACAATATCCCAAAAGTGTGGGTACACATTATCCCGGGTAATGCATCAGGTACTATATCCCATGTGTGGTGGGAACTATATTCCGAGAGTGTCACGGGCACTATATCCCAAGAGTGTGAAGGCATATCAGAGAGACAATATCCGGGTTAACTACCATGTGTAGCAAAGTAACCGACATGTGAGTTCAAGGCCAGTAGGAAAGGCATGCATCATATGCATTTGAGTGACCTGATTTGGTTTTGCATTCTTGGGTTTGCGTAATTGATATTCATGCTTAACTTCTATATATTCTGTTTGTTGTAACTGTAAACTACTTGTGTTTTCATTGTATGCATTGTTTGTCTGTGCATCAGTGTTTCGGAGGATTGGAGGAAAGGCAATGAATTTAGGGATTAAGTTAGAAATTGAGATAGAATCTAGAATCTTTAGATACCTCACCCTGTTTATGGTTTCCAATGTTAGTTTTAAGTTTGAATCTATTGTCTGAAGTTTTAGGATTACCTCTGGCTTTCCTAGGATATTATGTTAGTTATGTGGACAGCGTTACCATGCTAAGAACCTCTGGCTCTCACTCCATACATATTTTGTGGTTTTGGGATTTTATTTTGATTTTGATGTATATATAGATACTTTTATATCTCCACTATATATGTATATTATGCTTTATCCCTCTTAGAGGTTGATTTGGAAAAACAGGTTTAGTAAACTGTATTTTGGGCTCTTTTAGGATCATGAGTTAAGTCGAAATATAATTCATTAAATAATAGAGAATAAAAGAATTAAAAGAATTTATTAACTAAAGGGATCTCTGCCACAGAAGAGCAGAGGGCAAAAGATAAAGAAAAAGCTTTAAAAGACTATCCGCCACAGGCTATGAGAATTATTGAAAGGTCAGGAGAGAGTGACGGAAAATAAATAGTTATAGTGCCGATGTGAAAATGTTAAGCTGTGGGCTTTGTATGTGAATGATTACGCGGTGATGCCCGTAAATATGGAATGGCTTCCAGGAGAAGGGGTCACATGCTTTAGCTGGAGAATCAGTGCTTGCAAGTACTTGCAGAGGTCATGTTTGACATATTACAGCTGGAGAATCAGCGCCTGCAAGAAGTAGAAACTTGCAGAGGTTATGTCGCTGGAATGCCTTATCCGACTTATGAGTTGGATTGCGTCGGGTGCGGGTTGAGACCGACAAATAAGCTCATTACCTGCGATAGGAATAGACATGCATCATCTTTGTTTGTACATTTTGCATTTGGTTCGGTGTTGTGAATTATTTGTGGTTGCTTGAGTGTGTTTTGTGATTTTCATTGGTTGTTAATATTTGAATCTCTATGACTGCTTGTTGTCTTGGCTCCCTGTGTTAAGATACGATTAACTAGACTGTGAAAATTAATTATCTATCCCCAACCCTACTAAGAACTCTCCAGTTCTTACCTCTATTTTCACCCCTTTCAGCTACATGTGCGAAGGTTTAGTGTGGAACTACAGGAGCATAGAAGATTATGTTTACAAGTTGAGTTGTTAGATTTTATTTTTTCCTTATCGTTTATTGTTTTTCTTTTTAGAGGGGCAAGACATGTAGTTGAGGATCTTTGATTAAGTCTATATATATAATGCTATGTGGCTATATATATCTTTGTGATTAAGTAATTAAAAGTAAAAACTATATCGTCTTCTTAATTAAAGCTTCGGTTCGTATTTGCGAAGGCTCAATATTAAATAAAGATAGTATAAAATATAAAAGTTTAGAGCTAAGTAACGCTTGGACTCTTATTATGATCATGAGGTGCTAAAAGTTAGGGTGTTACATTATGGTATCAGAGTAGTTCGTTCCTGTTAGAGCCTTGGAAATGGACTGATTATGTTTCACTGCATACTCTAAGTGTTTGTCATGCAGTAGGACCTGTCCTAATGACAAGAGTTTGAGTTTCAAATGCATGATTGTCTATTGATTAATGCTGTTAGTTGACCGCTGCATCCCTCATGGTATTAGGTCTGGCCAACTTAATACTGATGATTTGTGTATATGGAAAGAACTAATGGATTGTCATAGACGAAGTAGAATTAATAGGTGATGTGATCATGGGGTTTAGTATCGTTAGAAGTTACATTTTAAGGATTCATTTCGACGTATACTCTTTATTCGTGCTTTGTGACTTGGTGTCATCTCTTATTTCATTGTTTTCATTGGAATTCTTTACTTCGGATTCCCTCCTTGAAATGTGATTTGATTACTTCTTTCAACCACCGCTTATCGTTCATGTATATCTTTGCCCAATTGTGATCCTATTTGTTCACTTGAATCTTTTTAAGTGTTCATCCTTGATGTTTCTTGTATTTTTCTCATGAATCTAGTTTTATTTTGTAGAGTTCGAACTTATTTTATTATACAATTTTCGAGGACGAAAATTTTTGTAAGGTGGGTAGAATGTAACGACCTACTTTTTTGAAAATCTAAATATAAATAAGTTAAAATTTATTTTATAAATTGGAGTTCCTTATTTTAGAAATTATTTTATTATAAGTAATTACATTAATTTTATAACTATTTGAATTCAATCAAATTCACATTCTTATATATATATATATTATGAAATATTTTACATAATTAAAACTATAATTCTAGTAATTTATAAGTAATGGAAATTATATGTATATTTTAATTTGAGTAATTGATATTTTTAATTTAAAAATAGAGTTTAGTTAATATTATTATTATCGAGTTTGCAATCCGCCGATATGAGTAAATATCGGTACTCTTTGATGAGCTTAACTTTGCTAATACTTTATTAAATATCTTCCATCCTTAAGTTACTAATGTCATTTATATTAGTAACTCATATATATTATTAATGTCATTTATATTTCTATACCATCGATCCATAACTCCATCAATTCATCCACCAGGAATTGCAAGAAAACATCTATTTTGGCCTTTGAATTGCTTAGACTAGGTATGATACAAGTTAAGAGCATATATGGGTCCTTCATGCATATTTTGGGAGGTAGGCTATAAGGAGTCACCATAATAGGCCAACAAGAGTACACCTTATCAAAATTAGAGTTCAGTGCAAACCTAATAGAGCACAAAGCTAATCTAACATTTTTAGGCTTCCAAGCATCTCCGTATGACAGGTGGGTCATAAAACCATCATCTCTGTTGTTACTATGCCAGATTATGTGAAGGGTGGAACTCATCGATACATACAATTGTTTTAGCATAGGGATTAAGGGCAAATAGTTCATCCATTTGTTTGGAATTCTTTTTCTCCGTTGTTTACCAATCTATTTTCTCTCAACCTGAAACCTCGGTGCATCACAAAATCTACAAGCAGTTAGGTTCACATCTGCCTTGTAATACATTATACAATCATTCAAACAACAATCGATTTTCACTGAATTCGACCATAATTTTAAAACTAACTTCTTTGCTTCGTAGTGACTCTAGAGATTGCAAATAGTCCCAACAGGTACTAATTCGTTGCAAAGGGTGGCCCACTGATCAAAAGACTCTTGCGTATGATTTTACTCAAACTTAATACTCATCATTCTAACATAGACAAATAGTTTTGAATGAACACACCCATCGAATAAAAGTTTCGCAGCGGATTCTAATAGATGATAAAATCCCTTTGCTTCCATGTTAGGCTCATGCTCGGTATCTTCCATATCGGTAACACCAATTACATCAAACACCATTTCGTTTTATCTCTCTTTGTTACCCTCCCAATTTATCTCTTTCATATATAGTTCTCTAACCACCGAACTCTTGTTGATTGACCGATTGATTCCCTGCTCATCCACTTCTCCATGTTCCGTTCAAAACCAATACCCATCTTTGAACCCATTACAATAGAGGTGAAGTATTATCTACAAAGGTCCTAAACACTTAATTAGTCGATACTTATAATACAGACACCTAGAAACTCCTTGGGTCCTAACCAATTTTATACTGAAGACATACGCAACAAACTTGTCAACCCCCTCAAAGAACTCAGGTTTTGACCCCACCCCATTCACCGTTATCCCTATCATACATCCAAACATGATGACTTTGAATCATTTTGTCACATACACCCTAGAATTCAACTAACAATACAATTTATTAAACATTTTTCACAAACCAAACATGTTTCAAACAATTTAAAGAAAAATTCGGTATAACTTTTACTTAATTCAGAGACATCCACCAAATAAATTTGTCACTTTTGCATAAATAAGAACAAATATGCATTTAATGAAACAATAAATCCTAATTGTTCTATTGTACAACCCTTTATTACTCCATAATTTACCAGCAAACAAGGGTTTCAAGAAGGCGCCACTACGCAACCTTCTCCCACTTCCATCCTAAAACTCTATCCTAAGAAAAGTAAGTCTGGCATAAATATTAAATAATTTATTATACTCAGAGATAGAAAACCAACTTGGAATATGACTGCACAGACTACGAAAGATGCAAACTCCAATTGATCCCAGAGAAAATAACACTGTCCTAATAAAAATAGATAATTTTTTAAATTAACAAGGTAAAACTATTTCAAAAACTAATTTAAAAAGAATAAATATAACTCAACATTATAATCAATTGAAACCTAATTCTAATTTCACCAAATTAACAACTTTCATACAAAAAGTAAACGGTATAATAACAAACCTTAATCTTCCAACAACTTAAGCACCTTTAATTTCACCCTACCTAACCTACCTGATGAGCGGATATTTTATACGCTTTTTGACATCATTTTCATATATTTTTTAGCATCTTTTGTTTAAGTTTTATTATGTTTTCATAGGTTTTGGTGTAAAATTCAAATTTTTTGGATTCTATTATGAGTTGTTGTGTTTTATGGTGATTTCAGGTATTTTCAGGCTGAAATCTGAGGGTTTTGACAAAGTCTGATTCAGAGCAAGGAAAGCATAGTAGATGCTATTAGGATCTGACCTCCGTGCATTCAAGCAACCATTTTTGGAGCTACAGATATCCAATTGGAGCGTTCTCAATAGCTATAGAAAGATAACATCTAGGGCTTTCCAGCAGTGTATAATAGTTTATACTTGTCTTTGAAGACGAAGGCCCAAAATAGGTGTTTAATGCCAGCCATCTATCCCCTTCCTGGCGTTAGACGCCTAAAAGGGAGCAACTGGCATCCAACACCCAAAAGGGAGTCCAGAGGGCATGTTCAACGCCCAAGAGCCCTACTAGCATGTGGAGACACCTTTAGCTCAGCCCAAGCACTCACCAAGTGGGCCTCAGAAGTGGATTTTCACACTACAAGCCTAAGCCTATCATATTTCTGTAATCCTTAGTTATTATATTAGTATATAAAGGAGAAGATCACTCTTGTTTTAGGATCTTCGACCACCATAGAACATTATTTCATATTTTTGAGTTTCATTGTACAGTATGAGCCACTAAACCTCCTAGGTTAAGGTTAGGAGCTCTGCTGAGTTTTATGGATTAATAAAAGCACTACTATTCTATTTCAATTTGTGTTTGATTCTCTCCTAAGATGTATCTTCGTTCTTCAACCTTATGAATGAGTTGAACCGTCACAAGTTATCTCTATTCTACCTGATTTCAGCGAGCGTATTTCATCGGATATCAATGAACCACTAGCTTGAGGATACATCTCTTAGACGGCTAATCCACGACTTCGTTGGGGACTTCTCGAAACATCGGTTCAGCCGAGGTATGGGGAGATTAGGGTCTTTGTGGTAAAGGCTAGAATCAAGGTGCAGCATTCTCTGATCCTGAAGATTCGACCTTTTCTGTGGCGTTTTGAGTAGGATCACGAAGGGGACGGACTGCAGGAGCTTCACCCTCATTCAGACTGGATGTGCACTAACCTGGTGTTCAGTCTAGAGAAAGATTAGTGGCCTCTCAACCGGCGTTGATCACATACAGCCTAATATAGAAGAAATCATTCATAGTTGGAGTAGACGGTAAGAAAGTATTGATCCAGAAGAACAAAGCATCTCCGAAGCCTTAACCATCTTCTTATCATTGAATTCACAACCACTGAGTAACGTTATCCTTATTTTACTTTTATGCGCTTAAACAACTAAACAACTTTTCTATCCGCCTAACTAAGATTTACAAGATAACTACTGTTTGATCCAAGTCGACAATCCTTATAGGATTGACCCTGACTCACCTCAGGTATTACTTTGACGACCCAGTGCACTTGCTGGTTCAATTGTGCGAAGTTAAATTCTGTGCACCAAGTTTTTGGCGCTGTTGTCGGGGATTGTTCGAGTTTGAACAAACTAACGGATTATTTTATTCTTAGATTAGGTATTGTTTTTAATTTTGTTTGAGTATTTTATTTTGTTGTTCGAAAAATATAAAAAAATAAAAAATTTTTCAAAAATCTTTTCCTTTCTTTAATAATCTTCATCTTTTGTTTGAGTCTTTTGTTCTTGTTCTTCTTAGAGTTCAAACTTTCTTGAGTCTTTTTCCAAAAATTTTCAAAAATAGTGTCTTTTGTTTGAGTTTAGTGTCAAATCTTAAGTTTGGTTCCATTGCATGTTCTTTAATTACTTTGAATTTTTTGAGTTTGTTCCTGGTGTTCTTCTTAGTCTTCAAGTTGTTCTTGTTTTTCTTCTTGTTTTGTTCTTTAAAATTTTAAGTTTGGTGTCTTTAGGTGTTTTTCTTTATAATTTTCGAAACTTGGTGTCTTTAGATAAAAAATTTTAAGTTTGGTGTCATTTAGTTATTTTTCTCTTTCTTCATTGATTCAAAAATAAAAAATAAAAAAATATTTTCTGTCTTTTTACTTTAATTTTCGAAAATTGCAACAAAAATTTCAAATTTCAATTTCAAAATCATTATCTTATCTTATCTTAGTTTCAAATCTTTTCAAAAATTATATCTTTTTCAAATCACTATCTTATCTTTTTATCTTTCTTTTAATTTAAAAAATCTTATCTTTTCTTATTCAAATTTTAAAATTCAATTTCAAAATTTAAAATTTAAAATTTAAATTTCAAGCTTCAAAATCAAATCTTTTTCAAAAATCGAATTTCAAATCTTATCTCTTTCAAATATTTTTGAAATCTTTTCAAATTCCTATCTTATCTTTTCTAATTTTAAAATTTTAAAATTTTAAAATCAAATCTTTTCTAATCTTCTATCTTATCTTAATTTCAAATCTTTCTTAATTAGCTACCTATTTTCTCTTTCTTCTTTTTCTAAACTTCCTAACTAATTCTTGTCTCTCTCCTTTTTCAAAAAATACCTTCTAATTTTCAAAATTTTTTTAATTAATTAAGCTTTTATTTTCGAATTTAAATAATAAATAAAAATAAAAACAAAAATGATTTAATTCTATTTTTTCTTTACTTCTTTCTTTTACCTTTCTTTCACCATGAACCCAAATGGGAATGAACAGTTTAGAAGAATTTCGGTGTCCTACATGTTCCCTTGTCCTGACTTCTATGGGAGAAGTATTAGTATACCTCCTGTTCATACCCTGGGTTAAGCTGTCCGACCCAGGATGTTTAGCGACAAGCCGACCGACCTCTTCAGGTCAGACTATCCGACCTCTTCTCAAAGAGCTCGACCAAATCGCCAAAGGAGCCCAAAGTAGGCCCAAAACGAAGGAACACAGCCCATGCTAACTTAAGCATCGGAGTCTCTTGCAGGTACCCCCACCCTCCGGGGACGAAGGATCAGCACCACCTCCAAGTCCAACAAGTCGGACACACCAGCTCCGGCCGCTATACACCTGCCAGACACGTCGGCTTCGACCAACATAGAAGATCTCGTCCGAGATCGACCTACAGTTTCAGGTAACCCTCGAGACATTGGCGCCGTTGCCGGGGACCCTGGAAGTCATCCCATCACCATGGCGGACAACCATGACAACGACCACGATTCTGATCCAGAAAATAGGACGCCGCATAAAAACGCGGACGCCACCCCCAAAAGCACACCCCAAAACGGGGGAGATAAGCAAACTCCAAACACAGAAATCATGGAAGCACTACCAGCTCAACAAAACCGCCTCCAACAACTCAAAAAAGAAGCCGAGCATCAATGGGAAGCCAAGAAGGACCTCCGAAGGGAAACTAGGCGACGCCGAGAGTTAAAAGATAAGCTCTTAAAACTCGAAGCCAATCTCAAAACCAAGACGGCTCGATCCAGTCACGAAGATAGCCCCCACAAAGATCAAGACCCATTCACCAAAGAGATCATGAAAGCTAAAGGTCCCAAAGGACTTCAAAGCTCCCAACATGACTTCGTACGACGGCACATTGGATCCAAGCTATCATCTTAGCAATTTCAGAAGCAGGATGTATCTGACGGAGGCCTCAGATGCAATCCGTTATTTTCCATCCAGAAGGACAAAGCCAAACATGCACCGAGCCTATTAGGGATCAAGCAAGGAGATCGGGAGAAACTTCGCAACTACATGGAAAGATTCAACAAAACATGTCTGGATACACAAAGTCTGCCAACAGAAGCAGCTATCAGGGGTCTCATCAATGGTCTACAAGAAGGACCTTTTAGCCACTCAATATCCAAGAAGCACCCAAACATCTCAGAACGAGGTACAGGAACGGGCAGATAAATACATCAACATGGAGGAAAACTCTCGACTAGGAGAGAGCTCAAAAATCAGATTCTCCTAATCCACCACAGGACGAGGATGAAGAAACCAGGAAGAAAGAAGACCAACCAATTGAGAAACCTATCTCTTGTGGATGTTTAACGAGAAATACGCAACACTGAGAAGATCTCACCACCTCGCCTAATCAAAAGTAGAAAGGCCAAAGAGGTCGGACAAGTCGAAGGTCAGACTTCACACCAAAGTGGTCTGACAAGCTGAAGGTCCACCTCACGCCAAAGAGGTCGGACGAGTTGAACGTCCACACACCGAAGCGGTCAGACGCGTTGAAGGCCCACCTCACGCCAAAGAGGTCGGACGAGTTGAACGTCCACACACCGAAGAGGTCGGACGCATTGAAGGCCGACCTCACACCAAAGAGGTCAGACGCGTTGAAGGTCCACTTCACACTGAAGAGGTCGGACGCGTTGAAGGCCCACCTCACACCAAAGAGGTCAGACGCGTTGAAGGTCCATTTCACACCGAAGATGTCGGACGCGTTGAAGGCCCACTTCACACCGAAGAGGTCAGACGTGTTGAAGGTCCACTTCACACTGAAGAGGTCGGACGCGTTGAAGGTCCACCTCACACCAAAGAGGTCGGACGAGTTGAAGGTCCACCTCACACCAAAGAGGCCGGGCAAAGTTGAAGGTCCACCTCACACCAAAGAGGTCGGACAAGTTGAAGGTCTACCTCACACCAAAGAGGTCGGACAAGTCGAACGTCTCACACCAAAGAGGTCGGACGAGTTGAACGTCCACCTCACACCCCAGAGAGACATGTTCATGGAGGATTCACAGGAGGAAGGATCTCTAAGTCATCTCGCCAAAGACACCTCAAAGAGGTATATTAAGGAAGGCAGAGAGGTTTGAAAAGGACAAACGGAGGGCAAACAAGCCTTCCGAGATTGCAAAACTTCTTGGGGCAACCACCCATTCTAACCAGACCATGGGAAAGTGAAGAACTCATATTATACCTTGCAGTGGGAAGTCGGGCAATAGCCACAGCATTAGTTAGAGAAGACAAAAGTGGGCAACAACTTATCTACTTCATCATCAAGGCTCTACAAAGGGCCGAACTAAACTATCAAAAGATAGAAAAGTTCGCCTACGCCCTCATACTCTCTTCTCGACAACTCTGCCCATATTTTCAGGCTCACACTATTAAAGTTTGGACCAACCAGCCTATAAAAAGCATCCTACAAAAAACAGACTTAGCTGGAAGAATCCTACAGTGGGCAATCGAGTTATCCGAATTCGATCTTCGACATGAAGCTTGGACAGCCATCAAATCACAGTATCTGGCCGACTTCATTACAGAGTACACTGACATCTTGGGAACTCCTACAAAATGGAATCTCTACATGGATGACTCTTCAAACATCTGGCCGACTTCATTACAGAGTACACTGACATCTCGGGAACTCCTACAAAATGGAATCTCTACATGGATGACTCTTCAAACAAAATCAGGAGTGGTGCAGGTGTAATTATAAAAGGCGATCAGAGAAGCCGACAATTTGGGGGACCCTGAACAAAACCAGAGAACAGCTCGGACAATTCGGGGGACTCTGGACAAAAACAGAAAACAACTCGGACATTTCGGGGAAAATAAAGTCCGACACATACCTCGAGAGCAGAATGCCCGAGCTAATGCACTCTCAAAATCAACCAGCACCAACAGCTTGGACAATTCGGGGAAAATGAAGTCCGATACATACCTCGGGAGCAGAACGCCTGAGCTAATGCATTTTCAAAACTAACCCACACCAAACCAGGGGGCAATAACAGAAGCCTCATCCAGGCTACATTACAAGTCCACAACAAGGAAGAAAAACAAACCCTCTCCTCAGAGTCCGGCGACACCAGCTCATAATTCTTCTTCTCATCCCTATCCTTACAAATTCTACGGAACCTCCTAAGTCGCACACAGTACTCAGGGTCAGCCACAGTAACACGCATTAAAACTATGGAATCCAGTCAATCAGACATGCCGTTCGGGATCTTAGTAGACATCTCAGCAATATTTTTTCAAGAAGACATAGGTCAACCATGGGGTTAACCAAACAACTCGGGCAAATAAGGAAACAACTCGGACAATAACAGCAAAACATCAAGTGTCAGATACAACAGTAAAAGGGAAACTCCAAGACTCACACAAAAGTCCAGGGGCACCCTTTGGAGGCAACAAGAGAGCAAAAACCCAAATACAAAGTCAAAGCTTTACATGAAAAAGCATGCTAACTTCTACATTGCCCCAACAGAAGAGCTCATCAATGTAACATCACCTTGGCTGTTCGCAGAATGGGGACTCGACCTCCTCGGACCCCTTCCCCAAGGATCGGGACAAGTCATGTTCCTCATTGTAGGGGTGGATTACTTCACAAAATGGATTGAGGCAGAGCCCCTAGCTAATGCCACTGCTCAAAGAAGTCGGAAATTCTTGTACAGAAACATTTTTACAAGGTGTGGGGTTCCTTACTCCATTACCACAGACAATGACACTCAATTCACAGACACAGGCTTTAGAAAGTTGGTAGCCGACTTGAAAATAAAGTACCAATTTACATCCGTAGAACACCCACAGGCTAATGGACAAACAGAAGTTGCCAATAAGGTCATACTAGCCGGGTTAAAACGGAGGCTATAGGACGCAAAGGGAGCTTGGGCTGAAGAGCTCCCACAAGTCCTATGGGCATATTGGATAACTCCACATTCCACCACAATGGAATCACTCTTCCAATGGGCTTATGGAATGAAGGCAATGATACCGGTAGAAGTCGAAGAAGGATCTCCCAAAATGATCCTCTACAAACAAAAAAGCTCATCCTAAATGACATGGGAACAAGTCGACCGGGAGAGGAAAAGTTAGCAGCTAATTGGAAAGGACCCTGCCAAGTCACGGAAGTACTGGGGAAAGGTCACTACAAAATGTCTGACTTCGAGGGGCGAGAGCTACCAAGGTCATGGCATGCCTGCAAAAGGTGCCAGGCCGAGATCTAAAAGATTGCCCAACCTAGAAGGGTAAGCACTAACATGTACACACTCTTATTCATATCTTCATTTTATTGTTTAAAAGATTGCAGATTCCCTAAAAAGTTTCCTATCAAGACGCCCGATTACGGCAGGTCGGCAAGGTGAAGACCGAATTCACCGCCCGATCACGACGAAGTCGGCAAGATGAAAACCAAATTCATCGTCCGATTATAAAACGACAAGTCGGCAAGGTGAATTCAACTTCACTGCCCGACCACGATGAAAACCGAATTCATCGCTTGATTTCGACAAAGGTCGATAAAGTGAAAACCAAATTCACTGTTCTAACAAATTCTCAAGACGCATTAATCTGAAGTATTCATCGTCCGATTATAAAGCAACAGATTGGCAGAAAGTGAAAAATAATTTCACTGCACGATCACGATAAAGACAACCGTCCGATAAAGGTGAAAACGCGATTCACCCAAAAGATGATCTAAAGATGCCAACCACTTTCTACAAATCGGCAAAGATGAACACAGAATAATGTAAGAAGTTATCGAAAGTGATCCAAAAAAGAACCTGACGAGGTCTTACGGATTGCTAAAATAATAACTTAAAGACTGGCCGACGTTAAAAAGTCGGACCAAGTCAACCCAAGTTATAAGTAAACCCTGGAAAGAGGTCTGGCCAACCCTATTAAAGAGGATTACTTTAACTTAGAAGGGCACGACATAACAAAGTCAGCCCAAAACGAAAAGTTATACAAGTAATCCCTGAAAGAGATCTGACAAAGATCCAAGAAAGAGGATTACGCTATAACTTAAAGGAGACCGATATAACGAAGTCGGACTCCTACTACTAAAAAGTTATCAAAAGTAATCCCTGAAAGAGATCTGACAAAAATCCAAGAAAGAGGATTACGCTATAACTTAAAGGAGACCGATATAACGAAGTCGGACTTCTACTACTAAAAAGTTATCAAAAGTAATCCCTGAAAAAGATCTGATAAAGATCCAAGAAAGAGGATTACCAAGTAACTCGACAGGGCCCGACATGACGAAGTCGGCCCAAAATATAAAGCTACAAAGATAATCCCTAAAAGAGACCTGAACAAGGTCCTAGAAAGAGGATTACCAAGCAACTCAACAGGGTCTGACATGACGAAGTTGGCCCAAAATATAAAGCTCCAAAAGTAACCCCTGAAAGAGACCTAAATGAGGTCCAAAAAAGAGGGTTACAGCAACTCGGACTGACAAGAAGAAATTGGACCAACGAAAGCTACAGCTTGGACCGACAAGAAGAAGTCGGACCAACGAAAGCTACAGCTTGGACCGACAAGAAGAAGTCAGACCAACGAAAGCTACAGCTTGGACCGGCAAGAAGAAGTCGGACCAACGAAAGCTAAAGAAGGATCGACAAAAAAAGTTGGCCCAAGCCAACCAAAAGCAACAGAGTTATAAAAAGTAAACCCAAGGGATTACTAAAAATAACTCAAGACGAAAGGCGTGCGCTAGAGGAGACATAGCTTTACCCAAAAAGCCACGGCTTCACGACAAGGCCATCAAAATTGTTCAGATTGACTAGAAAGTGTTCTACGAGAACTCTAAAAAGTTGTCGGACAAGTTAGCCCCAAGGACCACCTCGACCAAACAGAAAGTGGACAAAACCAGAAGTGATCAAAAGTGGCCGGACAACAAAGTACCGGCACTCTACAAAGATCCACAAAGGGGACAAAGACATCTCGCAACGGCAAGAGGAAGGCCAGAAATGCTTTGCTAAAAAGTACGAAGTCTTGAAAAAAGATACTACTTAAAAGGCAAAAGAACAAATCAAAACGGCGCTATAAAGTCATCCAAACAAACTATAAAAAGGTTCCCCATTGAAACACTACCTAAAAAGTTGTTGGATTATGACTAAAAAGCCCGAACAGCGAAGACAAACAAGTCGGAGGAAGGCTGAAAAGTCCCCTCAACAATGTAAAAGGGGCAATACCAGACTCGCACAAGGAGAAACTACTCAAAGATCGACCAAAGTCAGGATGCTTGAGCACGACTTCCCCGAAGAGATCGAAACTCTGAAAGCACGGTCTCACAGAAAAGTCTGAACTCAAGCAGGGGCAAAGTCATACAGGTCAACGTCAGCTAAAGAAGAGGCGCAAGTACGACTTCAAAAAAGAACGAGCCAAAAGGTTGGGAAACAACTTAAGGCTCAAATGTGCTTAGCCAAAAGGGATACAACTCCACTGAAAGAAGGCACAATCTCAAACAGGGCTACGAACATCATCGGAGACTAAAAAAGGTTCTATATAAAGAACATTAAAAAGTCATGGGACAAGTCACTAAAAACCCGGATATCAAGCTGCAAGGATAACTTTGCCAAAGCAGAAGGTTGTCAACACAAACTTAAAGCAAGGCGTGATCCAGAAGGCAAGGGTAGAAAAACCCACACTACCACTCAAAAGAGGTTGGACTATGAAGTACCAAACCTCTAAAAAATCTACAAAGATTGCAAAGCAATGAAGAAACAAGCCAGACAGATGCTTGAGCACGAATTCCAAAGAGATTGAAGTTCTGAAAAGCACGATCTCATGGAAAGATCGAACTCAAGCAGGGGCACTGTTCATACCCTGGGTCAAGCTGTCCGACCCGGGATGTTTAGCGACAAGCCGACCGACCTCTTCAGGTCAGACTATCCGACCTCTTCTCAAAGAGCTCGGCCAAATCGCCAAAGGAGCCCAAAGCAGGCCCAAAACGAAGGAACACAGCCCAATCTAAAGGCATCCAAAGCCCAGAAAGATAAAGGTGGTTCCCCTAAAGATAAGATGACCTCACTCAAAGATAAAGATAAGATAAGATAAGATAACTATCTTATCTCCAGAAAGGTCACTCCTCACCATTATAAATACACTGGAGTACCCAGGTATAACTCATACTCTAATTCTACATAAAACCTGTTTAATACCCATGCTAACTGATGAGCGGATAATTTATACGCTTTTTGGCATTATTTTTAGTATGTTTTTAGTATGTTTTAGTTAGTTTTTAGTATATTTTTATTAATTTTTAGTTAAAATTCACTTTTCTGGACTTCACTATGAGTTTGTGTGTTTTTCTATGATTTCAGGTATTTTCTGGCTGAAATTGAGGGACCTGAGCAAAAATCTGATTCAGAGACTGAAAAGGACTGCAGATGCTGTTGGATTCTGACCTCCCTACACTCGAAGGGGATTTTCTGGAGCTACAGAAGCCCAATTGGCGCGCTCTTAAAGGCGTTGGAAAGTAGACATCCTGGGCTTTCCAGCAATGTATAATAGTCCATACTTTGCCCAAGATTTGATGGCCCAAACCGGCGTTCAAAGTCACCTTCAGATTTCCCAGCGTTAAACGCCGGAACTGGCACCAAAGTGGGAGTTAAACGCCCAAACTGGCACAAAAGCGTTTAACTCCAAGAAGAGTCTCTACACGAAAATGCTTCAATGCTCAGCCCAAGCACACACCAAGTGGGCCCGGAAGTGGATTTTTATATCATTTACTCATCTTTGTAATTCTTAAGCTACTAGTTTCCTATAAATAGGACCTTTTACTATTGTATTTTACATCTGGGTAGCTATCCTTAGTCTTATGCTATCTTAGATCATTGGGAGGCTGGCCTCACGGCCATGCCTAGACCTTGTTCTTATGTATTTTCAATGGTGGAGTTTCTACACATCATAGATTAAGGTGTGGAGCTCTGCTGTACCTCGAGTATTAATGCAATTACTACTGTTCTTCCATTCAATTCAGCTTGTTCTTATTCCAAGATATTCATTTGCACTCAAGAACTTGATGAATGTGATGATTATGTGACGCTCATCATCATTCTCACTTATGAACGCGTGCCTCACAACCACTCCCGTTCTACAAGCAAACAAGGCTCTAATGTTTATCTCTTGGGTTCTTTAACCGGAATCTTCGTGGTATAAGCTAGAATTGATGGCGGCATTCAAGAGAATCCGGAAGGTCTAAACCTTGTCTGTGGTATTCTGAGTAGGATTCAATGATTGAATGACTGTGACGAGCTTCAAACTCGCGATTGTGGGGCGTTAGTGACAGACGCAAAAGAATCACTAGATTTTATTCCGACATGATCGAGAACCGACAGCTGGATAGCCGTGCCGTGACAGGGTGCGTTGAACATTTCCACTGAGAGGATGGGAGGTAGCCACTGACAACGGTGAAACCCTTGCATACAGCTTGCCATGGAAAGGAGTAAGAAGGATTGGATGAAGACAGTAAGAAAGCAGAGAGACGGAAGGGACAAAGCATCTCCATTCGCTTATCTAAAGTTCTCACCAATGAATTACATAAGTATCTCTATCTTTATCTTTATGTTTTATTCATACATCATCCATAACCATTTGAGTCTGCCTGACTAAGATTTACAAGGTGACCATAGCTTGCTTCATACCAACAATCTCCGTGGGATCGACCCTTACTCGCGTAAGGTTTATTACTTGGACGACCCAGTGCACTTGCTGGTTAGTTATGCGAAGTTGTGTTTATGCCATGGTATTGAGCACCAAGTCTTTGGGGCCATTACTAGGGATTATTTGAGTTGTGAAAAGTAGTGATCACAATTTCGCATACCAAGTTTTTGGCGCCGTTGCCGGGGATTGTTTCGAGTATGGACAACTGACGGTTCATTTTGTTGCTTAGATTAGGTATTTTTCAGAGTTCTTAAGAATGAATTCTAGAGTTTCATGATGATCTGTTGAAATCTGGCTGGCTGTGAAGCCATGTCTAATCTTATTGGACCGAGGTTTCAACTTATCATCACAAGAGCTTGTTGATTTCTATCAATCTTGCTGTTGAAGTAATGATCTGCTGAGGCTTGGCTGGCCATTGGCCATGTCTAGTGTTTTGGACCGAAGCTTTCTTTGAAAGCTTGGCTGGCTGTGAAGCCATGTCTAATTCCTGGACCGAAGTCTTAGACTAACATTGCAATGATTCCTGGAATTCTCATTAAGAATTTTGAAACCTTTATTTTACTTTTCCACTTAATTTTCGAAAAATCCAAAAAAAAATACAAAATCATAAAAACCAAAAAAATATTTTATGTTTCTTGTTGAGTCTAGTGACTCATATTAAGTTTGGTGTCTTGCATGCATTGTTTATTTGATCTTGGTTCTGTTTTCAAGTCAATAGTACAGGGAACTGAAGATTCAGTACATGCAGCAGGGGAATTACACAGAAAAAGCTGGGCGTTCAAAACGCCCAGTGAAGAAGGGCAGACTGGCGTTTAAACGCCAGCCAGGGTGCCTGGCTGGGCGTTTAACGCCCAAAAGGGTAGAGCATTGGGCGTTAAACGCCAGAATGTGCACCATTCTGGGCGTTTAACGCCAGGATGGCACAAGAGGGAAGATTCTGTTTTTAATTCAATTTTTTTTTCAAGTTTTCAAAGTTTTTCAAAATCAAATCTTTTTCAAATCATATCTTTTCAATCATATGTTTTCAAAATCAATTTCTTTCCTTTTTCAAAGATACTTGCTAACAATTAATGATTTGATTGAACATTTCAAGTATGTTGCATTTTCTGTTGAGAAAGGTTTAATGTTTGAATCATATCTTTTCTTGTTAGGCAAGTCATTAATTTTTAAAATCAAATCTTTTTAAAATTGTTTTTCAAATCATATCTTTTTCAAAATAGTTTTCAATCATATCTTTTTGATTTCTAATTTCAAAATCTTTTTCAAAAATCACTTGATTTCTTTTCCACTTTTAGTTTTCGAAAATCAATTCAAATTTTTCAAAATGTTTTTTTTAAATCTTTTTAACTTAATTTTCGAAAAAAAATCTCTTCCCCTCTTCTCACATCCTTCTATTTATGGAGTGACACTCCTCCTCAATGCACAATTCGAACTCTATCTCACTAAGTTCGAATTCTTCTACCTCTTTCTTCTATTTTTCTGTCCCTCTGACACCTCAAGGAATCTCTATACTGTGACATAGAGGATTCCACATTTTCTTGTTCTCTTCTCTTTCATATGAGCAGGAGCAAAGACAAAAGCATTCTTGTTGAGGCTGACCCTGAACCTGAAAGGACCTTGAAGCGAAAGCTAAGAGAAGCTAAGGCACAACTCTCTGTATAGGACCTAACAGAAATCTTCAAAGAAGAAGAACCCATGGCAACCGAAAACAACAACAATGCCAACAATGCAAGGAAGGTGCTGGGTGACTTTACTGCACCTACTCCCGACTTCTATGGGAGAAGCATCTCTATCCCTGCCATTGGAGCAAACAACTTTGAGCTTAAGCCTCAATTAGTTTCTCTGATGCAACAGAATTGCAAGTTCCATGGACTTCCATTGGAAGATCCTCATCAGTTTTTAGCTGAATTCTTGCAGATCTGTGACACTGTCAAGACTAATGGGGTTGACCCTGAGGTCTACAGACTTATGCTATTCCCTTTTGCTGTAAGAGACAGAGCTAGAATATGGTTGGACTTACAACCTAAAAACAGCCTGAACTCTTGGGAAAAGCTAGTCAATGCCTTCTTGGCAAAGTTCTTTCCACCTCAAAAATTGAGTAAGCTTAGAGTGGAAGTCCAAACCTTCAGACAGAAGGAAGGAGAATCCCTCTATGAAGCTTGGGAAAGATACAAACAATTAATCAGAAAGTGTCCCTCTGACATGCTTTCTGAATGGAGCACCATAGGTATTTTTTATGATGGTCTGTCTGAACTGTCCAAGATATCTTTGGATAGCTCTGCTGGAGGATCTCTTCATCTGAAGAAGATGCCTACAGAAGCTCAAGAACTAATTGAAATGGTTGCAAATAACCAATTCATGTATACTTCTGAAAGGAATCCTGTGAACAATGGGACAAGTCAGAAGAAAGGAGTTCTTGAGATTGATACTCTGAATGCCATACTGGCTCAGAATAAAATATTGACTCAGCAAGTCAATTTGATTTCTCAAATTCTGTCTGGAATGCAAAATGCACCAAACAGTACTAAGGATGCTTCATCTGAAGAAGAAGCTTATGATCCCGAGAACCCTTCAATGGAAGAGGTGAATTACATGGGAGAACCCTATAGAAACACCTATAATTCTTCATGGAAAAATCACCCAAATTTGTCATGGAAGGATCAACAGAAACCTCAACAAGGTTTCAACAACAACAATGGTGGAAGAAACAGGTTTAGCAATGGCAAGCTTTTTCCATCATCTTCTCAGCAACAGACAGAGAATTCTAAGCAGAACCACTCTGACTTAGCAACCATGGTCTTTGATCTAATCAAAACCACTCAAAGTTTCATGACTGAAACAAGGTCCTCCATTAGAAACTTGGAGGCACAAGTGGGACAGCTGAGCAAGAAAATTACTGAACTCCCTCCTAGTACTCTTCCAAGCAATACAGAAAAAAATCCAAAAGGAGAGTGCAAGGCCATCAATATGGCCGAACTTGGAGAGGATGAAGAGGCAGTGAACGCCATTGAGGAAGACCTCAATGGACGTCCACTGACCTCCAATGAGTTCCCTAATGAGGAACCATGGGAATCTGAGGCTCATACTGAGACCATAGAGATTCCATTAGATCTACTTCTGCCATTCATGAGCTCTAATGAGTGTTCTTCCTCTGAAGAGGATAAGTATATCACTGAAGAGCAAGTTGCTAAATACCTTGGAGCAATCATGAAGCTAAATGACAAGTTATTTGGTAATGAGACTTGGGAAGATGAACCCCCTTTGCTCACCAAAGAACTGGATGACTTGTCTAGGCAGAAATTACCTCAAAAGGAACAAGATCCTGGGAAGTTTTCAATACCTTGCACCATAGGCACCATGACCTTCAAGAAGGCTCTGTGTGACCTAGGGTCAAGTGTAAACCTCATGCCTCTCTCTGTAATGGAGAAGCTAGGGATCTATGAGGTATAAGCTGCAAGAATCTCACTAGAGATGGCAGACAACTCAAGAAAACAAGCTTATGGGCTAGTAGAGGATGTTCTGGTGAAGATTGAAGACCATTACATCCCTGTTGATTTCATAGTCCTAGAGACTGGGAAGTGCATGGATGAATCCATCATCCTTGGCAGACCCTTCCTAGCCACAGCAAAGGCTGTGATTGATGTGGACAGAGGAGAATTGATCATTCAAGTGAATGAAGAATCCTTTGTGTTTAAGGCTCAAGGATATCCCTCTGTCACCATGGAGAGGAAGCATGAAGAGCTTCTCTCAAAACAGAGTCAAACAGAGCCCCACAGTCAAACTCTAAGTTTGGTGTTGGGAGGCCACAACCAAACTCTAAGTTTGGTGTTGAACCCCCACATTCAAACTCTAAGTTTGGTGTTGGGAGGTTCCAACATTGCTCTGAGTATCTGTGAGGCTCCATGAGAGCCCTCTGTCAAGCTACTGACATTAAAAGAAGCGCTTGTTGGGAGGCAACCCAATGTTATATTTAATCTATTTTCCTTTGTTATTTTTTGTTTTCTGTAGGTTGATGATCATAAGAAGTCACAAAATAAATTGAAAAAGCAGAAACAGAATGAAAAACAAAAAGAAAGACAGCACACCCTGGAGGAGAACTTGCTGGCGTTTAAACGCCAGTGAAGTTAGCAAATGGGCGTTTAACGCCCAGTCTGGCACCATTCTGGGCGTTTAACGCCAGAAAGGGGCACCAGACTGGCGTTAAACGCCAGAAAAGGGCAAGAAGCTGGCGTTAAAACGCCAGAAATGGGCACCAGCCCGGCGTTTAACGCCAGAATTGGCACAAAGAGCAATTTTGCTCGCCAATTGGTGCAGGGATGACTTTTTCTTGACACCTCAAGATCTGTGGACCCCACAGGATCCCCACCTACCCCACCACCCTCTCTCTTCTTCTCTACCCATTCACCAATCACCTCTACCACTCTTCCCCAAAAACCCCTCACCTATCAAATCCCACTATTCTCTTCACCACTCACATCCATCCTTCATAAAACCCCACCTACCTCACCATTCAAATTCAAACCACTTTCCCTCCCAAACCCACCCATAATAGCCGAACCCTACCCCTCTCTTCACCCCTATATAAACCCATTTTCACTCCTTCATTTTCACACACCCTAAACACTACTTCTCCCCCCTTTTTTGGCTGAACCACAAAGCCATCTCCCTCTCCTCTATTTCTTCTTCTTCTACTATCTTCTTTCTTCTTTTGCTCGAGGACGAGCAAACCTTTTAAGTTTGGTGTGGTAAAAGCATTGCTTTTTGTTTTTCCATAACCATTTATGGCATCTAAGGCCGGAGAAACCTCTAGAAAGAGGAAAGGGAAGGCAAAAGCTTTCACCTCCGAGTCATGGAAGATGGAGAGATTCATCTCAAGGGTGCATCAAGACCACTTCTATGAAGTTGTGGCCTTGAAGAAGGTGATCCCCGAGATCCCTTTCAAACTCAAAAAGGGTTAACTTTGATCAAAGGTTGGACCAAGTCCTCACAGTCATTTGTGAAGAGGGCGCTCAATGGAAGAGAAACTCAAGAGGGAAGCCGGTTCAACTGAGAAGGCATGACCTCAAGCCCATCACTAAGAAAAGGATGGAGCAAACAAGAGATCCCACTCATCATGAAATCCCTGAGACACCTCAAGGGATGCACTTTCCTCCATAAAACTATTGGGAGCAAATCAACACCTCCCTAGGAGAATTGAGTTCCAACATGGGACAACTAAGGGTGGAGCACCAAGAACATTCCATCCTCCTCCATGAAATTAGAGAAGATCAAAGAATCATGAGAGAGGAGCAACAAAGGCAAGGAAGAGACATTGAGGAGCTCAAGCACTCCATAGGATCTTCAAGAGGAAGAACAAGCCGCCATCACTAAGGTGGACCCGTTCTTTAATTTCCTTGTTCTTTATTTTCCTGTTTTTCGAATTTTAATGCTTATGTTTATCTATGTTTGTGTCTTATGATCATTAGTGTCTTAGTGTCTATGCCTTAAAGTTATGAATGTCCTATGAATCCATCACCTTTCTTAAATTAAAAATGTTATTAATTGAATAAGAGAAGAATTGCATGAATTTTAAATTTTATAACAGATTAATTATTTTGATGTGGTGGCAACACTTTTGTTTTCTGAATGTATGCTTAAATAGTGCATATGTCTTTTGAATTTGTGGTTCATGAATGTTGGCTCTTGAAAGAATGATGAAAAAGGAGACATGTTACTGAGGATCTGAAAAATCATAAAAATGATTCTTGAAGCAAGAAAAAGCAGTGAATACAAAAAAAAGAAAAAAAGAAGCGAAAAAAAAAACGAAAAAAAGAGAAAAAGAAAGAAAAAGAAAGAAATAAAGTTGTGATCCAAGGCAAGAAGAGTGTGCTTAAGAACCCTGGACACCTCTAATTGGGGACTCTAGCAAAGCTGAGTCACAATCTGAAAAGGTTCACCCAACTATGTGTCTGTGGCATGTATGTATCTGGTGGTAATACTGGAAGACAGAGTGCTTTGGGCCACGGCCAAGACTCATAAAGTAGCTGTGTTCAAGAATCATCATACTTAACTAGGAGAATCAATAACACTATCTGGACTCTGAGTTCCTAAAGAAGCCAATCATTCTGAATTTTAAGGGATAGAGTGAGATGCCAAAACTGTTCAGAGGCAAAAAGCTAAAAGCCCCGCTCATCTAATTAATACTGATCTTCATAGATGTTTTTGGAATTCATTGCATACTCTCTTCTCTTTATCTTATTTGATTTTCAGTTGCTTGGGGACAAGCAACAATTTAAGTTTGGTGTTGTGATGAGCGGATAATTTATACGCTTTTTGGCATTGTTTTTAGTATGTTTTTAGTATGTTTTAGTTAGTTTTTAGTATATTTTTATTAGTTTTTAGTTAAAATTCACTTTTCTGGACTTCACTATGAGTTTGTGTGTTTTTCTGTGATTTCAAGTATTTTCTGGCTGAAATTGAGGGACCTGAGCAAAAATCTGATTCAGAGACTGAAAAGGACTGCAGATGCTGTTGGATTCTGACCTCCCTGCACTCGAAGTGGATTTTCTGGAGCTACAGATGCTGTTGGAAAGTAGACATCCTGGGCTTTCCAGCAATGTATAATAGTCCATACTTTGCCCAAGATTTGATGGCCCAAACCGGCGTTCAAAGTCACCTTCAGATTTCCCAGCGTTAAACGCCGGAACTGGCACCAAAGTGGGAGTTAAACGCCCAAACTGGCACAAAAGCTGGCGTTTAACTCCAAGAAGAGTCTCTACACGAAAATGCTTCAATGCTCAGCCCAAGCACACACCAAGTGGGCCCGGAAGTGGATTTTTATGTCATTTACTCATCTTTGTAATTCTTAAGCTACTAATTCCCTATAAATAGGACCTTTTACTATTGTATTTTACATTTGGGTAGCTATCCTTAGTCTTATGCTATCTTAAATCATTGGGAGGCTGGCCTCACGGCCATGCCTAGACCTTGTTCTTATGTATTTTCAACGGTGGAGTTTCTACACACCATAGATTAAGGTGTGGAGCTCTGCTGTACCTCGAGTATTAATGCAATTACTACTGTTCTTCCATTCAATTCAGCTTGTTCTTATTCCAAGATATTCATTCGCACTCAAGAACTTGATGAATGTGATGATTATGTGACGCTCATCATCATTCTCACTTATGAACGCGTGCCTGACAACCACTCCCGTTCTACAAGCAAACAAGGCTCTAATGTTTATCTCTTGGGTTCTTTAACCGGAATCTTCGTGGTATAAGCTAGAATTGATGGCGGCATTCAAGAGAATCCGGAAGGTCTAAACCTTGTCTGTGGTATTCTGAGTAGGATTCAATGATTGAATGACTGTGACGAGCTTCAAACTCGCGATTGTGGGGCGTTAGTGACAGACGCAAAAGAATCACTGGATTCTATTCCGACATGATCGAGAACCGACAGCTGGATAGCCGTGCCGTGACAGGGTGCGTTGAACATTTCCACTGAGAGGATGGGAGGTAGCCACTGACAACGGTGAAACCCTTGCATACAGCTTGCCATGGAAAGGAGTAAGAAGGATTGGATGAAGACAGTAAGAAAGCAGAGAGACGGAAGGGACAAAGCATCTCCATTCGCTTATCTGAAGTTCTCACCAATGAATTACATAAGTATCTCTATCTTTATCTTTATGTTTTATTCATACATCATCCATAACCATTTGAGTCTGCCTGACTAAGATTTACAAGGTGACCATAGCTTGCTTCATACCAACAATCTCCGTGGGATCGACCCTTACTCGCGTAAGGTTTATTACTTGGACGACCCAGTGCACTTGCTGGTTAGTTGTGTGAAGTTGTGTTTATGCCATGGTATTGAGCACCAAGTCTTTGGGGCCATTACTAGGGATTATTTGAGTTGTGAAAAGTAGTGATCACAATTTCGCATACCACTAACTTAAGCATCGAAGTCTCTTGCAGGTACCCCCCACCCTCCGGGGACGAAGGATCAGCACCACCTCCAAGTCCAACAAGTTGGACACACCAGCTCCGGCCGCTGTACACCTGCCGGACACGTCGGCTCCGACCAACACAGAAGATCTCGTCCGAGATCGACCTACAGTTTCAGGTAACCCTCGGAACACCTCCCATTGGAGCAAGTAACTTTAAGCTCAATCCTCAGCTCATTATTCTGGTGCAGCAAAACTTCCAATTCCCTGGACTTCCACAGGAAGAACCTGCTGAATTCCTGGCAAACTTTCTACAAATTGCTAACACAGTACACACTGAGGGAGTTGATCAGGATGTTTACAGACTACTACTTTTTTCCTTTGCTATAAGAGACCAGGCAAAGAGGTGGTTGGATAACCAACCCAAATCTAGCTTGAATACATGGAAACAGCTAGTAGATAAGTTTCTAAATCAATACTTCCCGCCAAAGAAGTTGACCCAGTTAAGACTGAATATTCAAGGGTTCAAGCAAGAGGATAGTGAATCTATTCATGATGCCTGGGGGAGGTATAGAAGAATGCTCTGGAAATGCCCCACTGAAATATTTTCAAAATGGGTGCAATTATACATCTTCTATTATGGCCTTACAGACATGGCCCAGATGTCTTTAGACCACTCTGCTAGTGGCTCTTTACATATGAGAAAAACAATTGAAGAGGCTCACGAGTTTATTAAGACAATTGCCACTAACCACCATCTGTACTCAGCTGCTAAGACTTCTATGAAAGGAGAGGTTAAGGCAATATCTACTAAAACTAACCCTTCAGAACAGGATGGCCCATTGACTTAGCAACTATATGCCCTTGCCCGGAAACTTCTGGAATTGCAAGAGAATTTGAGAGAAACTCAGGCTTCCAACAGGAATATAGAAGCCCATCTAAGTTAAACAAGGCAACAGTTATCTAAGCAGATAACAGAAGAGTGTCAGGCCATTCAACTGAGGAGTCGAAAATTATTAAACACCCCAGCCTCAGTGTAACAGGAGATCAAGGGAAGAAAAGTTAACAGAGGGATACCAGACTGCTGTCCAAGACATCTCTGAGGGCATTGAACACCCAAAGAGGAATGTCATTGGTGTTCAACTCCAAGAAGGAGTATCCACCCCTAGCGTTGAACGCCCAATTGGGGGCAACAATCTTGGCGTTCAACGCCAAGAAGAGATACCCACTCTTGGTGTTGAACGCCCAACAAGGGACAGTATTCCGGCGTTAAACGCAAGGAAGGGGGTAGCAACAAGGGCGTTGAATGCCAGGAAAGGGGTAGCAACAAGGGCGTTGAATGCCCAAATAAGGGTAGTCAGATACAAACAAGTGCTTACAAAACCCCTCATAAGCAAGTTAGTAACCCCCCTTCCAGTACATTAGGCACTCAGCCTACATCAACTAAGATTGATGAGTACAAGGCCAAGATGCCATTTCCTTTGAAACTCTGTCAAGCCGAAAGAGATAAATAGTTTGCCCGCTTTGCAGATTATCTCTGAATATTAGAGATCAAGGTCCCTTTTGTAGAGGCTCTTGAATAGATACCTTCTTATGCTAAGTTCATGAAGGACATCTTAAGTCATAAGAAGGATTGGAGAGAGGCAGAAACAGTCTTTCTCACTAAAGAATGCAGTGCAGTCATTCAAAAGAGCTTACCAGAGAAACTTAAGGACCCTGGCAGCTTTATGATACCATGCACCTTAGGAGACACCTGCACAAAGAGAGCCTTGTGCGATCTTGGGGAAAGCATTAACCTCATATCTGTATCACTCATAAAGAAGCTCTGTTTAACTCACGAAGTTAAACCAACTTGCATATGTCTCCAACTCGCTGAAGGGTCTATTAAACTTCCATCAGGCGTGATTGAAGACATGATTGTTAGGGTTAGACCCTTTGCTTTCCCCACAGACTTTGTGGTGTTGGAAATGGAAGAGCACAAGAGTGCAGCCCTCATTCTAGGAAGACCCTTACTAGCAACAGGATGGACTCTCATTGATGTTCAAAAAGAGAAAGTAACCCTGAGAGTCAACAAGGAAGAGTTTCTGCTGAATGCTGTCAAAGCCATACAGCATCCAGACACCTCAGAGGAGGGTTTGAGCATTGATATCATCGACTCACTAGTAGAAGAAGTAAATATGGCTGAGAGGCACGAAGAAGAGCTGGATGACATCTTTTATGATGCCCAGCTTGAGTTGGAGTTAGCAGATGAAATACAGGAAACTTTGATTGCTCCTAAGGAAGAGGAGAAGCCTCCTAAACTCGAGTTCAAACCATTACCATCATCCCTAAAATATGCATTTTTAGGGGATGCGGACACCTATCCTATGATTATAAGCTCTACCTTAGAGCCACAGGAAGAGGAAGCACTAATTCAAGTGTTGATGGACGGAATTCACTACCCACATATAATGAATCCGTTCTTTGGCAAGCGTACCAAATTGTTGTCAAGTAATAACCCACAATAGAGTGGGATCGTATCCACAGAGATTAATTGGATTAAGTAAGCAATAGTTGATTAATTATCCTAGTTAGACGATTCAATTTTGAGTGATAAGCAACAAGAAAAGTAAATGACATGAAAGTAAAGGAAAGAAATAAAGTGCAAGAAAGTAAATGGCAAGGAAAGTAAAGTACAAGAAAGTAAAATGCTGGAAATGTAAAGTGCAGAAAATGTAAATAACCACAAAATAAATAAAAGAAAGAAAGATAAAATAAACATTGGGATCAAGAGATATTGCATTCTCCAGATGAATTGATTTCATCTCATCTTCAATCATGCAACTCATTGACCTCTTGGCAATCATGAGTGATTGAGTCCCAATCCCTTGGTAACTCAATCTCCCCAATCTTGATCATTAGCCAATTCCTTGGTCTAGTTGCTCATGAGAGGAGATGAAGCTTGTTCCCTGATTATACCACACATCCTCATAGGTCCAAGTAGAGGGAGGATTATATATCACCATATCCAAACACTAAAACCCAGATCCTACTCAAGTGTGAGAAAGGATTTCAACCATGGTTTTATGATTCCTCTTACAAGGTTCCCATAAAACCCAAATACGTTCAATATCTCTTCCAAGATAATTGAATGCTAGAATGAAGAATAAAATTCCTTCTAGTAAATCAAAGAGAGATGAAGAGAAGAAGAAGAATAAAAACAATCAATCCATTGAAAAATAATAGAGCTCTCTTTCCCAATTGAAAGAGTTAGTAATTCATAACTAAAATATTTACAAGTAATAAAATGGAAGAGGAGAAGAGAATGGTGGGAAGGAGGGTCTGAAGACTCACTCCTCCAAATGTGTCCAGCCTAATAGATAGCTCCCTAATTCTATGAAACTAAGGCCTTTATATAGGCTCTCCTAAATTACAAACTTAAATGAAATTAAAAGCAAATTACAATGAAATGAAAATAAAATATTCTAGATGCTTCTTGTAGCCTTGATTGGTTGACAATTATGGCTTGAATGAGAGTTGGAGTGGCCTTGGTTGAAGGTTGGGGTTGCAGGAAGAAGTTGGCGTGTGGTTCCAAGTGCCATTCCCACTTGATTTTGCCTTTTGGAGTATGACCCACTTTGCAACGTTGAAAGTATGGAGTTGGTTGGGCCTCAAAATGAATGTCCACTATGAAGTATTATATATGGTTGGAAAGCCCTAGATGTCAGCTTTCCAACACTTTAAAATCAACTCAGTTGGACCTCTGTAGCTCAAGTTATGCCCATTTAAAGGTGACTAGGTCAGTCTGTCAGGTAGCCCGGCGTGCCATGTCCACTTCTGGCGTGCCACGCCTCATATATTGTGACACTAGCGTTCCATGCCCTAAATGATGCACCAAAATCCTCTCTCTGGCCATTAGAACTGGCGTGCCACGCCCAGAATTCCAAGTGGCACGCCCATTATGAAAATAAAGCTGGCGTGCCACGCCTTCGATATGAAGTGGCACCCCCAGCTTTTGCACCGCTGAAATAATGGCCTTTTTCACCTCCAGTTTTAACGTCCACCATATAGTGTTATATATCGTTGGAAAGCTTTGGATGTCAACATTCCAACGCCACCAAGGGCACCTCATTTGCACCTCTACAACCCGAGTTATGTTCCATTAAAAATGAAGAGGTGAGGCTGGTAACTCTGCAGTGACGTATTTTTCTCCCTGTGTTTTCGGGGTCCATATCTCCCTCAATTTCAGTGTCCATTATAAAGTGTTATATATGGTTTGAAAGCTCTGAACGTCTACTTTCTAATGGAACTGGAATCACTACATTTAAAGTTGTGTAGCTCAAGATATCTTCATTGAAATGAGAGAAGGTTAGGCTGGCATATGCCCCGGCGTGCCATGCCCAATGCTTGGCGTGCCACGCCCATAGTGGGGCTCAAAATAACTCCTCTAGAACTTAAGTCTGGCGTGCCACGCCCGAGACTCCAAGTGGCATGCCTTCTTTGAGATCTTGGCTTCACAAACATGGCGTGCCACGCCCATAGCACCAAGTGGCGCGCCCTCTTTGAGACTTGACTTCACAACTTGGCGTGCCACGCCCAAAGCTCCAAGTGGCACGCCCATTGTGTTGTGTTAAGCAAACCTTCTCTGTTCATTGGCCTGGCATGCCACGCTCAGAGCTCCAAGTGGCACGCCAGCTTTCTTTACTTCTTTTGGTGCTTTTTTTTTTGCTTCTTTTTCCCTGAAATTCAACACAACCCCATTTCAAAGCAATGTACCATAATATTTATCATTTGGTTCATGAAATTGTATTGATTAATGAGATTATGCTCTTTTATGGTCCTTTTAGATAAGAAAAAGGGTACATGATGCGCAGTCATCACAACACCAAACTTAAACTTTGCTTGTCCTCAAGCAAACAAGAATCATGCAATAAAGTTTGACAAACCAAGGTGAGAAGAATAGCAATATTTATGTTCATGGTTGGCTAGTTTCTTATGCATGCTACAATCACAAAAGAAATTCAAATGATTGATGCTTCTATCTAGCTCATTTTATGAAATGTTTTTCTTTATGTTCCTTCCTTGAAACAAGCTTTTCATTCTTTTATTAGCTTAGCTTCTTGGGTGCTTTGCACCATTTGTTGAAAGCTACGACTCTAAATGCTTTGTTTTCAAGTATTACCACTTGATACATAAGCACCACAAGCATTTAAGTAGAGGACTCTTTAAGCTCATATGTTTCTTTTCTTTACTCTCTAATCATTGATGCTCAGAGCCTTGAGCTTTGAGGGAGTGCTTTTGCACTTGAGCCTAGCCTTGACTCTAAGTGTTTTTGTTTTCAAGCTTTTTGCTTGATACATAAACACCACAAGTACTTAACAAATGAATTGTCATTGGTACTCAGAGCTTTCAACTTTCTCATTCTTTCCCTTTTCTTTTATTGCCTTATTTGCATTTTCTTCTTCAAGGTTTTCATGATTTCAAAATTTTCATAAAATGTCCTAGATGAAAACTTCAATCAAACAAATTCAAATACAATTAAGCAACAATAATCATGCTAGCTTCCCAATACTTATAAGCTCATGCTAACTTCTTCTTTAATTACCTTGTCTATTTATGATCATGATTCTTAATTACTTTGACTTACAAAACTTAAGATGGTAATCATAATGTCATAGCAACATGTTCCAATTCAAAAATCAAGCTATGCTTATTTACAAGGAGTAATCACACATGCATACAAGGAAATAGAAGACAATCATGCAATTTAAATACTGGAAACAAATAAGAGAAAAAGGAACTTTACCACCTTGTAGTTCATCTTCATTGTTGTTATCCTTTTCCTCCTATACTTTCCCTTCCCACACCAAACTTAGAATGATTGCTTGTCCTCAAGCAACAACTAAAATAGTGGTGATGGGGTTTATAATGGTTCATGAGTGTCTTTAACAATGAAATGTGAGTAATGCATGTGTTCAAACAAGTAGAGTTAAGGATACAATAAGGGCACAAGAAGTAAAACAGAGACAATGTGATTGCATTAATAAGTGGTGTATGCATGGTACTTTGCATGAAAGGTAAGTGGCAACACCAAACTTAGTATGACACTTTCATTTTAGAATGAAGCAAGTACCCAGTGGAGATTGAAAATCAAATTGTTGCATAGCAATACCAAACATAGAATGCAATCATATGCCAAATTATTGAAAGTAAACTAAGTAAGGAAAGAAAATGTTACCTATGGTTGGGTTGCCTCCCAACAAGCGCTCTTTTAATGTCATTAGCTTGACATGTTGTTCTCAACTTTCTTCCACTTCTTCCAGTTTCTTAAGAGAAATGACCTCAAGAGGAAAGAGGAGCCAGTTAATGCCCCCTGTTTTGAGTGCCTCTCCCTAGCAAGCTTTCTTTTGTTGTTAGCTTGAGCGAACTTTCTTATTGGAGCAGGAGTTGGATTGTTCTTCAACCCTTTCTTTTCCATGGATATAGTCAATTGTTTCTTGGTCACAATTCTTATTCTAGTGCTTTGGTTGATTGCCTTCACTTCTTTGTTTTCAAAACTTGGGTGTTGTGAGATGGTTGGAGTGTCCTCTTTATCAAGAACTTCTTGGAATGGTGGCTCACTTGGTACAGAGATCTCTTTCTCTTGCTCTACCAATTCCTCATTTTTACCCTCATTAGGCACTTCTCCACTCCTTGAGCTGATGACATGATATTCTTTCCCTGGCCAAGGGAAGACATTGGTTGGTTCATCAACAAATTGTTGTGCCATTTGTCTTACGTGCTCTTCTTGATTTCTTCTTGAGATTTCCATTTCTCTAATCCTTTCTCTGTTCTTTTCCCTTAAGAACTTATCCCTTAAGGACTCAATGAGATGGACAATTGAGGCTTGGGTCTGGGAAAGTTGTTCTAATATAAATGCTAGAGAAGGTTTTTGATGAGTTTGTGGAGGTGCATAGGTTGGACAATTACTGGGTGATTATTCTTGATGAATGGAGTATGCAGCATTAAATTCCCTTCCCCAGCCACAAGTTGAGTAGTGATCAAAATATGGACCAATTTGTGGCTCTGGAAAGTACCTCATTTCATGTTCTTGAAACTCCCACCCACCATAAGCATAATAACGTGAGTCATTCTGATGTGGTAGAAAGTTTTCCATGAAATTTGATTGATCATTTTGTGGTTCTGGAGCATATCCCAATTAGGTGGATTGCTCATAATTGATCATTTCTTGGTGATATTCCCAGCCATCATTAGGATAATGACTTGAATTATTTTGTGGTAGTGGGCAATATCCCATATGATATGATTGATCAAAAGATGAGGTAAACTCCATTTTTACTTGTAACATGCTCTGTCTCAAACAATAGTCACCAAAAGAAATTGGAATCCCCATTGTCACAGATGGGGGATTCTTAGTGAGGCAATAATACAAACATCTTAGTAGCAAAAGAAAATAGAAAATTAAAAGAACTTAAATGAACAAAAACAAAAGAAAAGTGTCTAATCTAGATAATCAACCAACCGGTAGTTTGTTAATCACAATTAATCCCCGGCAACAGCGCCATAAAACTTGATGGACAAAATTCACTACCCACATATAATGAATCCGTTCTTTGGCAAGCGCACCAAATTATCGTCAAGTAATAACCCACAATGGAGTGGGATCGTATCCGTAGAGATTAATTTGATTAAGCAAGCAATAGTTGATTAATTATCCTAGTTAGACGATTCAATTTTGAGTGATAAGCAACAAGAAAAATAAATGACATGAAAGTAAAGGAAAGCAATAAAGTGCAAGAAAGTAAATGGCAAGGAAAGTAAAGTACAAGAAATTAAAGTGCTGGAAATGTAAAGTGCAGAAAATGTAAATAACCACAAAGTAAATAAAATAAAGAAAGATAAAATAAACATTGGGATCAAGAGATATTGCATTCTCCAGATTAATTGATTTCATCTCATCTTCAATCATGCAACTCATTGACCTCTTGGCAATCATGAATGATTGAGTTCCAATCCCTTGGTAACTCAATCTCCCCAATCTTGATCAATAGCCAATTCCTTGGTCTAGTTGCTCATGAGAGGAGATGAAGCTTGTTCCCTGATTATACCACACATCCTCATAGGTCCAAGTAGAGGGAGGATTATATGTCACCATATCCAAACACCAAAACCCATATCCTACTCAAATGTGAGAAAGGATCTCAACCATGGTTTTATGATTCCTCTTCCAAGGTTCCCATAAAACCCAAACACATTCAATCTCTCTTCCAAGATAATTGAATGCTAGAATGAAGAACGAAATTACTTTTAGTAAATCAAAGAGAGATGAAGAGAAGAAGAAGAATAAAAACAATCAATCCGTTGAAAAACAATAGAGCTCTCTTTTCCAATGGAAAGAGTTAGTAATTCATAACTAAAATATTTACAAGTAAGAAAACGGAAGAGGAGAAGAGAATGGGGGGAAGGAGGGTCTGAAGACTCACTCCTCCAAATGTGTCCAGCCTAATAGATAGCTCTCTAATTCTATGAAACTAAGGCCTTTATATAGGCTCTCCTAAATTACAAACTTAAATGAAATTAAAAGCAAATTACAATGAAATGAAAATAAACTATTCTAGATGCTTCTTGTGGCCTTGATTGGTTGACAATTGTGGCTTGAATGAGAGTTGGAGTGGGCTTGGCTGATGGTTGGGGGCTGCAGGAAGAAGTTGGCGTGTGGTTCCAAGTGCCACTCCCACTTGATTTTGCCCTTTGGAGTATGACCCACTTTGCAACATTGAAAGTATGGAGTTGGTTGGGCCTCAAAATGAATGTCCACTATGAAGTATTATATATGGTTGGAAAGCCCTGGATTTTAACTTTCCAACACCATTAGAAGCAACTCATTTAGACCTCTATAGTTCAAGTTATACACATTTGAAGGTGACTAGGTCAGTCTGTTAGGTAACCCGGCGTGCCACGCCCACTTCTGGCGTGCCACGCCCCATATGTTGTGAAACTGGCGTGCCACACCCAAAACTGGCATGCCACACTCTCAATGATGCACCAAAATCCCCTCTCTGGCCATTAAAACTTGCGTGCCATGCCCAGAATTCCAAGTGGCACGCCCATTATGAAAATAAAGCTGGCGTGCCATGCCTTCGATATCAAGTGGCACGCCCAACTTTTGCACCGTTGAAATAATGGCCTTGTTTACCTCTAGTTTTAACGTCCACCATAAAGTGTTATATATCATTGGAAAGCTCTTGATGGTAGCGTTCCAACGCCACCAAGATCACTTCATTTGCATCTCTACAACTCGAGTTATGTTCCATTGAAGATGAAGAGGTCAGGCTGGTAACTCTGCAGTGACGTATTTTTCTCCTTGTGTTTTCAGGGTCCATCTCTCCCTCAACTTCAGTATCCATTATAAAGTGTTATATATGGTTGGAAAGCTCTGGATATTTACTTTCCAATAGAACTGGAATCACTGCATTTGAAGTTGTGTAGCGCAAGATATCATCATTTGAATGAGAGGAGGTCAGGCTGGCATATGCCCCGGCGTGCCACGCCCAATGCTTGGCGTGCCACGCCCAATGCTTGGCGTGCCACGCCCAAAGTGGGGCTCAAAATAACTCATCTAGAACTTAAGCCTGGTGTGCCACACCCAAGACACCAAGTGGCACGCCCTCTTTGAGATCTTGGCTTCACAAACATGGCGTGCCACACCCAGAGCACCGAGTGGCACGCCCTCTTTGAGACTTGGCTTCACAACTTGGCATGCCACGCCTAGAGCTCCAAGTGGCACACCCATTGTATTGTGTTAAGCAAACCTTTTCTGTTTCATTGGCCTGGCATGCCACCCTCAGAGCTCCAAGTGGCACGCCAGCTTTTTTTGTTTCTTTTGGTGCTTTTTTTCTCTTCTTTTTCCTTGAAATTCAACACAACCCTATTTCAAAGCAATGTACCATAATATTTATCATTTGGTTCATGAAATTGCATTGATTAATGAGATTATGCTCTTTTTATAGTTATTTTAGATAAGAAAAATGGTACATAATGCGCAGTCATCAAGTGTTAAGAACACACAAGACAGCTCTTGGGTGGACTATAAGTTACCTTAAGGGAATTAGCACAAACTGTTACATGCACAAAATCCTGCCGGAAGATGGCGCCAAACCAGCGGTACAACCACAAAGGCGACTGAATCCAGCCACAATAGAAGTGGTGCAGAAGGAAGTCACTAAATTATGGGAGGTTGTGATTATTTATCCCATCTCTAATCGCCCTTGGATGAGCCATGTCCAAGTTGTTCCCAAAAAGGGAGGCATGACAGTAGTTCATAATGAAAAGAATGAATTGATTCCTACAAGGACAGTTACAGGGTGGCGCATGTGCATTGACTATAGAAGGCTCAACAACGCCACCAGGAAAGATCATTTTCCTTTACCATTCATAGATCAAATGCCAGAGAGACTAGTAGAATATGCTTTTTATTATTTCCTGGATGGTTATTCCGGTTACAATTAAACTGTAGTAGATCCACAAGATCAAGAAAAGATAGCATTCACATGCCCGTATGGTGTGTTTGCTTATAGGCGGATGCCATTTGGCCTGTGCAATGCACCTGCCACCTTTCAGAGATGTATGCTCTCTATCTTCTCTGATATGGTGGAGAAGTTCCTTGAAGTATTCATGGATGACTTCTTTGTCTTTGAAGATTCATTTGAATCTTGTCTTGACCATCTAGCCCTAGTTCTCAAACAATGCCAAGAGACAAACCTGGTTTTAAACTGGGAAAAATGTCACTTCATGGTGACTGAAGGAATTGTCCTCAGGCATCGGATTTCGAACAAGGGAATAGAAGTGGATCAATGATGACTGGAATTTCACTATAATGATTATAATGAATCCGTCCTTGGCAAGTGTACCAAATTGTCGTCAAGTAATAACTCACAATAGAGTGAGATCGAACCCCAAAGAAATTGATTGATTGAGCAATTTTAGTTAATGAATGAATTAGTCAAGCTAATCAATAGGAATGGTTGAGTGCAGAATTCTAAATGGCAAAATTGTAAACGACTTAAAGATAAAGGAAAGTAATAAAGTGCATGAAAGTAAATTGCAGAACCATAAATGACTAAATTGTAAATGGAAAGTGGGTAATAGCAGAAATTAAACAAAGCTATAAAGAATATGGAAGATAAGAATAGGGGAAAGTCATTGGGATCAGGAGATGTTGCTCTCTTTGGATCAAATCTAGTTCATCTCCTCTTCAATCATGCAACTCATTGATCCAAATAGTGGGTGGATTTCATGTCACCATATCCAATCCCAAAACCCAGATCTACTCAAGTGTGAGAAAGAATTTCAAGCATTGTTTCATGTTTCCTTTTCCAAGGTTCCCCTGAAACCCAATTTGCATTCAATCTATTTTCCAAGATAATTGAACACTAAGCATGAATAAAAAAATTCCTTCTAGAAAATCAAAGAGAGATGAAAAGAAGAAGAAATTCACTATCATTAATCCATCAAGTACAACAGAGCTCCCTCTCCCAATGAGAGGGAGTTTAGCTACTCATAGCTTAGAGAAAAGTACAAGATATAGGAGAAGATGAAGTGAAGTAAAACTAAACAAATTCCTTCTACTAGCCAACCCCCTTTTCAGTACTCTCAAGGGGGTATTTATACTACTCCTGTTACTAAAAATAAAAATTACAAAAAGGAAAAGAAAATTACAATTGAAAATTAAAAGAAAACTAATTAAATTGAGACATGTACCTGGAGTGTGAGCGGCATGCCACGCCCAGCTCCTTAGCTTGGCTTAGCATGCCACGCCTTCGAACTCAAGTGGTACGCCCATTGTGATTTCTCCCTTCTTCCTCTCTGAAAACTTGAATTAGCATGGCATGCCTAGAACTGGCGTGCCACGCCTTTAGCAAAGCCCTCCTTATTATCTTCTGGTCAATACAACTGTCGTGCCACGCCCTTGTTGAACTCTTCATCTCTCTTCTCTGGTCAAATGAACTGGTGTGCCACACCCAAGTCTCCGTGCCATGCCCTTGATAAAGCATGAGTATCCCCCTCAGGTCCAATGAACTGGCATGCCACGCCCGGATTTAAGTGGCACGCCCATGGTGCGAGCAAGGTTGGCGTGCCACGCTCCAAGCATCAAGTGGCACGCCCATTGACATTTTGCCTTGGCGTGTTGATGAGCGGATAATTTATACGCTTTTTTTTGCATTGTTTTTAGGTAGTTTTTAGTATGATTTAGTTAGTTTTTAGTATATAATTATTAGTTTTTATGCAAAAATCACATTTCTAGACTTTACTATGAGTTTGTGGGTTTTTCTGTGATTTCAGGTATTTTTTGGCTGAAATTGAGAGACCTGAGCAAAAATCTGATTCAGAGGCTGAAAGAGGACTGCAGATGCTGTTGGATTCTAACCTTCCTACACTCGAAGTAGATTTTCTGGAGCTACAGAAGCCCAATTGGTGCGCACTCAATTGCGTTGAAAAGTAGACATCTTGGGCTTTCCAGCAATATATAATAGTCCATACTTTTTTCCGAGATTTGATGGCCCAAATTGGCGTCAAAATGCCGGTCAAAGACCATTTTCTAGCGTTAAACGCCAGAACTGGCATAAAAGCGGGAGTTAAACACCCAAACTGGCACCAGAGCTGGCATTTAACTCCAAGAAAAGCCTATGCACGTGAAAGCTTCAATGCTCAGCCCAAGCACACACCAAGTGGGCCCCAGAAGTGGATTTCTGCATCATTTACTTATTTCTGTAAACCCTAGGTTACTAATTCACTATAAATAGGACCTTTTAGTATTAGATTTTCATCTTTTGATCATCTTTGATCTTAGGGTCAGGTCTTTGAACCCTTTTTGATTGTTTCATGTTATTTGGGAGGCATGGCCATTCGGCCATGTCTATACCTTGTTCTTATGTATTTTCAACGGTGGAGTTTCTACACATCAAAGATTAAGGTGTGGAGCTCTGCTGTTCCTCATGAATTAATGCAAAGTACTATTATTCTTCTATTCAACTCACGCTTATTTTTGTTCTAAGATATTCACTTGTACTTCAACCTGATGGATGTGATGATCCGTAACACTCATCATCATCCTCCCTTATGAACGCGTGCCTGACAACCACTTCCGTTCTATTTGCGAGAGCTTGAGTGTGTATCTCTTGGCCTCCTGGTTCACGATGTATGGTTGCCTCTCCTGATAATAGAGCCTTCCATTCTGTGCGATCAGAGTCCTCGTGATATAAGCTAGAATCAATTGGCAGCATTCTTGAGATCCGGAAAGTCTAAACCTTGTCTTTGGTATTCTGAGTAGGATCTGGGATGTGATGACTGTGACGCGCTTCAAACTCACGACTGTGGGGCGCAGTGACAGTGTGCAAAAGGATCAATGGATCTTATTCCGACACGATCGAGAACCGACAGCTGATTAGCCATGCGGGAAATCGTAGAGGACCATTTTCACTGAGAGGATGGATGGTAGCCATTGACAACGGTGGTCCACCAACATACAGCTTACCATGGAAAGGAGTACGCAAGAGTGGATGAAGACAATAGGAAAGCAGAGGCTCAGAGGGAACAAAGCATCTCCATACGCTTATCTGAAATTTTCACCAATGAATTGCATAAGTATCTCTATCTTATTTTAAGTTTTATCTGTCTTTTAATTATTAAAATCCCATAACCATTTGAATCTGCCTGACTGAGATTTACAAGATGACCATAGCTTACTTCAAACCGACAATCTCCATGGGATCGACCTTTACTCACGTAAGGTATTACTTGGACGACCCAATGCACTTGCTGGTCAGTTGCACGGAGTTATGAAGAAAGTGTGTGATCACGATTCCGTGTACCACGTACCATGCCTAAAGTCCCAAGTGGCACGCTGGTACACAGAATCATGATCACACACTTTCTTCACAACTCCGTGCAGCTGACCAGCAAGTGCACTGGGTCGTCCAAGTAATACCTTACGTAAGTAAGGGTCGATCCTACGGAGATTGTTGGCTTGAAGCAAGCAATGGTCATCTTGTAAATCTCAGTCAGGTAGATTCAAATGGTTATGGGGTTTTGATAATTAAAAGAGAAATAAAATATAAACTAAGATAGAGATACTTATGTAATTCATTGGTGGGAGTTTCAGATAAGCGTATGGAGATGCTTTGTTCCCTCTGAGCCTCTTCTTTTCTATTGTCTTCATCCACTCTTGCGTACTCCTTTCCATGGTAAGTTGTATGTTGGTAGATCACCATTGTCAATGGCTACCATCCGTCCTCTCAGTGAAAATGGTCCTCTACGGTTTCCCGCATGGCTAATCAGCTGTTGGTTCTCGATCGTGTCGGAATAAGATCCCTAGATCCTTTTGCACACTGTCACTGCGCCCCACAGTCGCGAGATTGAAGCGCGTCACAGTCATCCCATCCCAGATCCTATGCGGAATACCACAGACAAGGTTTAGACTTTCCGGATCTCAAGAATGCTGCCAATTTATTCTAGCTTATACCACGATGACTTTAATCGCACGGAATGGAAGGCTCTGTTGTCAGGAGAGGCAACCATGCGTCGTGAACCAGGAGGCCAAGAGATACACACTCAAGCTCTTGCAGATAGAATGAAAGTGGTTATCAGGCACGCGTTCATAGGGGAAGACGATGATGAGTGTCATGGATCATCACATCCATCAGGTTGAAGTACGAGGGAATATCTTAGAACAAGAATAAGCATGAATTGAATAGAAGAACAATAGTACTTTGCATTAATTCATGAGGAACAGCAGAGCTCCACACCTTAATCTATGATGTGTAGAAACTCCACCGTTGAAAATACATAAGAACAAGGTCTAGACATGGCCGAATGGCCATGCCTCCCAAATAACATGAAACAATCGAAAAAGGGTCCAAAGACCTAATCCCAATATCAAAGATGATCAAAAGATGAACTAGTAACCTAGGGTTTACATAAATAAGTAAATGATGAAGAAATCCACTTCCGGGGCCCACTTGGTGTGTGCTTGGGCTGAACATTGAAGCTTTCACGTGCATAGGCTTTTTCTGGAGTTAAACGCCAGCTTTGGTGCCAGTTTTGGGCGTTTAACTCCAGCTTTTATGCCAGTTCTAGCGTTTAACGCCAGAAAAAGGTCTCTGACCGGCGTTTTGACGCCAATTTGGGCCATCAAATCTCAAGCGAAGTATGGACTATTATAAATTACTGGAAAGCCCAAGATTTCTACTTTCCATCGCAATTAAGAGCGCGCCAATAGGCGTCTGTAGCTCCAGAAAATCTACTTCGAGTGCAGGGAGGTCAGAATCCAATAGCATCTGCAGTCCTTTCTGAGCCTCTTAATCAGATTTTTGCTCAGGTCCCTCAATTTCAGCCAGAAAATACTTGAAATCACAGAAAAACACACAGACTCATAGTAAAGTCCAGAAATGTTATTTTTGCATAAAAACTAATAATTATATACTAAAAACTAACTAAATCATACTAAAAACTACCTAAAAATAATACCAAAGAGCGTATAAATTATCCGCTCATCACAACACCAAACTTAAATTGTTGCTTGTCCCCAAGGAACTGAATATAGAATCGGATAAAAAGAAGAGGATATACAATAAATCTCACAATATTAATGAAACTTAGTCCCAATTAGATGAGCGGGACTAGTAGCTTTTTTTTTTTGCTTCTGAACAGTTTTGGCATCTCACTTTATCCTTTGAAATTCAGAATGATTGGCAACTATAGGAACTCAGAATTTAGATAGCGTTATTGATTCTCCTAGTTCAGTATGTTGATTCTTGAACACAGCTACTTTATGAGTCTTGGCCGTGACCCTAAGCATCTTGTTTTCCAATATTACCACCGGATACATAAATGCCACAGACACAAAACTGGGTGAACCTTTTTTAGATTGTGACTCAGCTTTGCTAATGTTCCCAATTAGAGGTGTCCAGAGTTCTTAAGCACACTCTTTCTGCTTTGGATCACGACTTTAACCACTCAGTCTCAAGCTTTTCACTTGGACCTTCATGACACAAGCACATGGTTAGGGACAGCTTGATTTAGCCGCTTAGGTCAGGATTTTATTCCATAGGGCACTCCTATCCATTAATGCTCAAAGCCTTGGATCCTCTTTACCCTTGCCTTTTAGTTTAAAGGGCTATTGGCTTTTTCTGCTTGCTTTTTCTTTCTTCTCTCTTTTTTTTTCGTCGCTTTTTCTTTTTCACTACTTTTTCTTGCTTCAAGAATCAATTTCATGATTTTTCAGATTATCAACAATATTTCTCTTTGTTCATTATTCTTTCCAGAGCCAACAATTTCAACATTCATAAACTTCACTATCAAAAATATGCACTGTTCAAGTATTCATTCAGAAAAATAAAGTATTGCCACCACATCAAAATAATTAAACTAATTTCAAGATAAAATTTGAAATTCATGTACTTCTTGTTCTTTTGTAATTAGGAACATTTTTCATTTAAGAAAGGTGAAGGATTCATGGAATTATTCATAGCTTTTAAGCATAGACACTAGACACTAATGATCACGTAATGAAGACACAAACGTAGATAACACATAAAGCATAAAAGTCAAAAAATAGAAAAATAAGAACAAGAAAATTAAAAAACGGGTCCACCTTAGTGGTGGCGACTAGTTCTTCCTCTTGAAGATCCAATGGAACGCTTGAGCTCCTCTATGTCTCTTCCTTGCCTTTGTTGCTCTTCCCTCATGGATATTTGATCCTCTCTAATTTCATGAAGAATAATGGAGTGCTCTTGGTGCTCCATCCTTAGTTGCTCCATATTGGAACTCAAATCTCCCAAAGAGGTGTTGAGTTGCTCCCAATAGTTGTGTGGAGGAAAATGCATCCCTTGAGGTATCTCAGGGATTTCTTGATGAGGGACTTCCTCATGCTCTTGTTGAGGTCCATGAGTGGGCTCTCTTATTTGCTCCATCCTTTTTTTAGTGATGGGCTTGTCCTCTTCAATGAGGATGTCTTCCTCTATGTCAATTCCAGCTAAATTGCATAGGTGACAGATGAGATGAGGGAAGGCTAACCTTGCTAAAGTGGAAGGTTTTTCAGTAACCTTGTATAGTTCTAGAGGTATAATTTCATGAACTTTCACTTCCTCTCCAATCATGATGCTATGGATCATGATAGCCCGATCTACAGTCACTTCGGATCGGTTGCTAGTAGGAATGATGGAGCGTTGGATGAATTCCAACAATCCTCTTGCCACGGGTTTAAGGTCATGCCTTCTCAATTGAACCGACTTGCCTTTGGAGTCTCTTTTTCACTGAGCTCCTTCCACACATATGTCCATGAGGACTTGGTCCAACCTTTGATCAAAGTTGACCCTTCTAGTGTAGGGCCATGCATCTCCTTGCATCATTAGCAAGTTGAATGCCAACCATACATTTTCTAGACTGAAATCTAAGTATTTTCCCCGAACCATTGTAAGCCAATTCTTTGGGTTCGGGTTTACACTTTGATCATGGTTTTTGGTGATCCATGCATTAACATAGAATTCTTGAACCATTAAGATTCTGACTTATTGAATGGGGTTGGTGAGAACTTCCCAACCTCTTTTTCGAATGTCATGTCGGATCTCCGGATACTCATTCCTTTTGAGCATGAAAGGGACCTCAGGGATCACCTTTTTCTTGGCCACAACTTCATAGAAGTGGTCTTGATGGACCTTTGAGATGAATCTCTCCATCTCTCATGACTCAGAGGTAGAAGCTTTTGCCTTTTCCTTCCTCTTTCTAGAGGTTTCTCCGGCCTTAGGTACCATAAATGGTTATGGAAACACAAAAAGCAATGCTTTTTTCACACCAAACTTAAAAGGTTTGCTCGTCCTCGAGCAAAAGAAGAAAGAAGGATGGAGAAGAATAAGAAATGGAGGAGATGGAGAGTGGTGAGGGGTTCGGCCAAGGGGGGAAAGAAGTGTTTATGATGTGTGAAAATGAAGGAGGGGTGAGGGGTTTATATAGAAGTGGAGAGAGGGGTAGTTTTCATGTATTAGGGGTGGGTTTGGGAGGGAAAGTTTTTGAATTGTGAATGGTGGGGTAGGTGGGGTTTTTGGGAAAGAGTGGGTGGATGTGAGTGGTGAAGAGGTGATGGGGAAGAGAGATAGAGGTGATTGGTGAAGGGTATCTGGGGAAGGATGTTATTGGAATGTGTGAAGGAGAGAGAGAGTGAGTTGAGGTAGGTGGGGATTCTGTGGGGTCCACAGATCCTGAGGTGTCAAGGATTTCTCATCCCTGTACAATTTTGGCGTGTAAATGCCCCCTGAGTGCTAATCCTGGCGTTAAACGCCAGATTGCTGCCCATTTCTGGCGTTTAACGCCAGCTTTTCTTCCCTTTCTGGCGTTGAACGCCAACTTAGTGCCCTTTTTTGGCATTAAACACTAGTCTGGTGTCCTTTTCTGGTGTTAAACACCCAAAATGGTGCCAGACTGGGCGTTTAACGCCTATTCTGCTACCCTTACTGGTGTTTAAACGCCAGTAAGCTCTTCCCCTAGGGTGTGCTATTTTTAATGCTGTTTTTGAGTTTACTTTGATTTTTGCAGTTGTTTTTGTGACTCCACATGATCATCAACCTAAAGAAAACAGAAAATAACAATGGAAAATGGAAACTTAACATAGATAAATAAAAATTGGGTTGCCTCCCAATAAGCGCTTCTTTAATGTCAATAGCTTGACAGTGAGCTCTTATGGAGCTTCATAGATATTCAAAGCATGGTTGGGGCCTCCCAACACCAAACTTAGAGTTTGAATATGGGGGCCTTGGTTGACTCTGTGTTGAGAGAAGCCTTTCATGCTTCTTCTCCACGTGTACAGAAGGAGATCCGTGAGCCTTAAACACAAGGTAGTCCTCATTCACTTGAAGGACCAACTCTCCTCTGTTAACATCAATCACAGCTTTTGCTGTGGCTAGGAAGGGTCTGCCAAGGATGATGGATTCATCCTCATCCTTTCCAGTGTTTACGATTATGAAGTCAGCAGGGATGTAAAGGCCTTCAACCTTTACCAAGACATCCTCTACAAGTCCATAAGCCTGTTTCTTTGATTTTTCTGCCATCTCTAGTGAGATTCTTGCAGCTTGTACCTCAAAGATTCCCAGTTTCTCCATTATAGAGACTGGCATGAGGTTTATGCCTGACCCCAGGTCACACAGGGCCTTCACAAAGGTCATGGTGCCAATGGTGCAAGGTATTAAGAACCTTCCGGGATCTGATTTCATTTGAAGTATCTTCAGCTGAGCCAAGGCGTTTAGTTCATTAATGAGCAATGAAGGTTCATCCTCCCAAGTCTCATTACCAAATAATATGGCATTCAGCTTCATGATTGCTCCTAGATACTGAGCAATTTACTCTTCAGTAGTAACTTCATCTTCTTCAGAAGAAGAATATTCATCCGAGCTCATGAATGGCAGAAATAGGTTCAATGGAATCTCTAGGGTCTCTGTATGAGCCTCAGATTCCCTTGGTTCCTCAATAGGAAACTCCTTTTTGTCCAGAGGATGTCCCATAAGGTCTTCCTCACTGGGATTCACGTCCTCCTCCTCCTCTGTGCATTCAGCCACTTTGGTTATGTTGATGGCCTTGCACTCTCTTTTTGGATTCTCTTCTGTATTGCTTGGGAGAGTACTAGGAGGAGTTTCAATGACTATTTTGCTCAACTGACCCACTTGTGCCCCCAGATTTCTGATGGAGGACCGTGCCTCATTTATGAAACTGAGAGTGGTCTTAGATAGATCAAAGACTATGTTTGCTAAGCTAGAGAGGCTCTGCTCAGAATTCTCTGTTTGTTGCTGAGAAGATGATGGGAAAGGTTTTCTATTGCCAAACATGTTTCTCCCACCATTATTGTTATTGAAGCCTTGTTGAGGCTTCTGTTGATCCTTCCATGAGAAATTTGGGTGATTCCTCCATGAAGAATTGTAGGTGTTTCCATATGGTTCTCCCATGTAATTCACCTCCTCCACTGCAGGATTCTCAGGGTTATAAGCTTCTCCTTCAGAGGAGGCTTCTTTAGCACTGCCAGATGGAGCTTGCAATCTAGTTAGATTCTGAGAAATTATATTGACTTTCTGAGTCAATATTTTGTTCTGAGCCAATATGGCATTCAGAGTATCAATCTCAAGAACTCCTTTCTTCTAAGTTGTCCCATTATTCATAGGATTTCTTTCAGAAGTGTACATGAACTGGTTATTTGCAACCATTTCAATGAGTTCCTAGGCTTTTGTCGGCGTTTTCCTTAGATGAATAGATCCATCTGCAGAATGGTCTAACGACATCTTGGATAACTCAGACAGACCATCATAGAAGATACCTATGATGCTGTATTCTGAAAGCATGTCAGAAAGACACCTTTTGATCAATTGCTTGTATCTTTCCCAAGCTTCATAGAGGGATTCACCTTCCTTCTGTTTGAAGGTTTGAACTTCCACTCTAAGCTTACTCATCTTTTGAGGTAAAAAAAATTTAGCTAAGAAGGCATTGACCAGCTTTTTTCAAGAGTTCAGGCTATCTCTAGGTTGTGAGTTCAATCATATACTAGCTCTGTCTCTTACAGCAAAAGGGAAAAGCATAAGTCTGTAGACCTCAGGATCAACTCCATTGGTCTTAACAGTGTCACAGATTTGCAAAAATTCAGCCAAGAACTGATGAGGATCTTCCAATGGAAGTCCATGAAATTTGCAATTCTGTTGCATCAGAGAAACTAATTTAGGCTTAAGCTCAAAGTTTTTTGCTCCAATGGCAGGAATAGAGATGCTTCTCCCATAGAAGTTGGGAGTAGGTGCAGTAAAGTCACCAAGCACCTTCCTTGCATTGTTGGCATTGTTGTTATTTTTGACTGTCATGTCTTCTTCTTTTTCTAAGATTTCTGTCAGGTCCTCTCCAAAGAGTTGTGCTTTAGCTTCTCTTAGCTTCCTTTTCAGAATCCTTTCAGGTTCATGATCAGCTTCAACAAGAATGCCTTTATCTTTATTCCTACTCATATGAAAGAGAAGTAAATAAAGAAAGTATGAAATCTTCTATGTCACAGTATAGAGATTCCTTGATGTGTCAGAGGAAAAGAAGAATAGAAGGATGAGGTAGATAAAGAAGAATTCAAACATATAGAGAGAGAGGGGGTCCGAATTATTAAGAGAGGAGGAGTATTAGTGATTAAATAGAAAGAAATGAGAGAGGGAATTTTCGAAAATTTTTAAATAAAATAAAATTAGAGTTTAAAACAATTAGTTAATTAAAAATATTTTTGAAAAAGTTGTTAATGGTTTTTGAAAATTCGAGAAAGAGAAGTAGTTAGGTAGTTTTGAAAAAGATAAGAAATAGTGATTAGTTGAAAAAGATTTGGAAATAATTTTGAAAAGATAAGGGGTTAGAAAAAAAGAGAGTTTGAAATCAAATTAAAAGAGATATGATTGAAAAAAAAATTGATTTTAAAAAGATATGATTGAAGAAAATTTGATTTTTAAAAAGATATGATTGAAAAGATATGGTTGAAAAAGATTTGATTTTTAAAATTGATGACTTGACTAACAAGAAATTAAAAGATATGATTCTAAAATTCAAATATTGAACCTTTCTTAACAAGAAAATAACAAACTTGAAATTTTTGAATCACAACATTAATTGTTAGCAAGGATTTTCGAAAATATTAAAAGAAAAATGAAAAAGATTTGATTTTGAAAAAGATATGATTGATAAGAGAGGATATGAAAAAGATAAGATTTTGAAAAATTAGTTTTAAAAATTGAAAAATTGAAAAAGATTTGAATTGAAAACAAAACTACCTCCTTGGTGCTATCCTGGCGTTAAACGGCCAGAATGGTATCCATTCTGGCATTTAACACCCACTTGGCTAACTCTTTGGTGCTATCCTGGCATTTAAACGCCAGAATTCCTTCTTCACTGGGCGTTTTGAACGGCCAGCTTTTTCCCTGTGATTCCTCTGCTGTACGTTCTGAATCTTCAATTCTCTGTATTATTGACTAATTTTTTTTTTTGAATTTTTAATGATAAGAGGGAAAAACAACAAAATGAAACTAATCATGAAAAACTAAGATCAAATAAACAATGCATGCAAGAACACTTTGAATGTCAAGATGAACATCAAGAACATATTTTTTTGAAAATTTTTAAGAAAAGAAAGATATGCAAAACACCAAATGTAGAAATTTTCATACTAGATACACTAACAAATTGAGAATGCACATGAGAAATAACAAAAGACACAAAACAAGAGAATTTAAAGATCAGATAAAGAAAATCATCAAGAACAACTTGAAGATCATGAAGAACACCATGCATGAGTTTTCAAAAATTTGCAAGAAAAATGAAAACATGCAATAGACGCCAAACTTAAAAATTGACACTAGACTCAAACAAGAAGCACAAAATATTTTTGCTTTTATGATTTTATGATTTTTTGAATTTTTTTCGAAAATTATTTTGTAAAAGAAAATAGGAAACTCAAAATTTTTAATACGAATTCCAGGAATCATGCAATGTTAGTCTAAAGCTTCAGTCTAAAAAAGATTAGACTTGGCTGACCAAGCTTCAGTAGGACATTACATATAACAGCCAAATTGATGGGAATTAACTAGCTCTTGTGATGATAAAAGCATCATCTGAAACTTTAGAATTCATTCTTAAAAATTCTGAAGAAGAAAATAAAAAGAAAAATACCTCATCTAAGCAACAAGATGAACCGTCAGTTGTCCAAACTCGAACAATCCCCGACAACGGCACCAAAAACTTGGTACATGGAATCGTGATCACACACTTTCTTCACAACTCCGTGCAGCTGACCAGCAAGTGCACTGGGTCGTCCAAGTAATACCTTACATGAGTAAGGGTCGATCCCACGGTAATTGTTGGCTTGAAGCAAGCTATGGTCATCCTGTAAATCTCAGTCAGGCAGATTCAAATGGTTATGGGGTTTTGATAATTAAAAGAGATATAAAATATAAACTAAGATAGAGATACTTATGTAATTCATTGGTGGGAGTTTCAGATAAGCGTATGGAGATGCTTTGTTCCCTCTGAGCCTCTGCTTTCCTATTGACTTCATCGACTCTTGTGTACTCCTTTCCATGGCAAGCTGTATGTTGGTGGACCACCGTTGTCAATGGCTACCATCCGTCCTCTCAGTGAAAATGGTCCTCTACGGTTTCCCACATGGCTAATCAGCTGTCGGTTCTCGATCGTATCGGAATAAGATCCATTGATCCTTTTGCGCACTGACACTATGCCCCATAGTCGCGAGTTTGAAGCACGTCACAGTCATCCCATCCCAGATCCTACTCGGAATACCACATACATGGTTTAGACTTTCTGAAACTCAAGAATGCTGCCAATTAATTCTAGCTTATACCATGAAGACTCTGCTCACAAGGAATGGAAGTCTCTATTATTAGGAGAGGCAACCATGCATCGTGAACCAGGAGGCCAAGAGATACACACTCAAGCTCTTGCAAATAGAACGGAAGTGGTTGTCAGGCACGCGTTCATAGGGGAGGACGATGATGAGTGTCACGGATCATCATATCCATCAGGTTGAAGTACGAGTGAATATCTTAGAATAAGAATAAGTGTGAATTGAATAGAAGAACAATAGTACTTTGCATTAATTCATGAGGAATAGCAGAGCTCCACACCTTAATCTATGATGTGTAGAAACTCTACCATTAAAAATACATAAGAACAAGGTCTAGACATGGCCGAATGGCCATGCCTCCCAAATAACATGAAACAATCGAAAAAGAGTTCAAAGACCTGATCCCAAGATCAAAGATGATCAAAAGATGAAAATACAATAGTAAGAGGTCCTATTTATAGTGAACTAGTAACCTAGGGTTTACAGAAAAAAGTAAATGATGAAGAAATCCACTTTAGGGGCCCACTTGGTGTGTGCTTGGGCTGAGCATTGAAGCTTTCACGTGCATAGGCTTTTTTTGGAGTTAAACGCCCAAAACTGGCACCAGAGCTGGTGTTTAACTCCAGCTTTTATGCCAGTTCTGGCGTTTAACGCCAGAAAAGGGTCTCTGACCGGCGTTTTGACGCCAATTTGGGCCATCAAATCTCAGAAAAAGTATGGACTATTATACATTTCTGAAAAGCCTAAGTTGTCTACTTTCCAAAGCAATTAAGATCGCGCCAATTGGGCGTCTGTAGCTTCAGAAAATTCACTTCGAGTGCAGGGAGGTCAGAATCCAACAGCATCTACAGTCCTTTTTGAGCCTCTGAATCAGATTTTTGCTCAGGTCCCTCAATTTTAGCCAGAAAATACCTGAAATCACAGAAAAACACACAGACTCATAGTAAAGTCCAGAAATGTGATTTTTGCATAAAAACTAATAATTATATACTAAAAACTAACTAAATTATACTAAAAACTACCTAAAAACAATGCCAAAAAGCGTATAAATTATCCATTCATCACACGCCTTCGAGGAAGCCTTATCTCTTCTTCTCTGGAGGCTTGTGCTGGTGTGCCACGCCTTTAATCTGGTGTGCCACATCCTTGTTGGAGCTTCATTTACCCTCTTTGGTCAAATGAACTGGCGTGCCACGCTCAGACTCAAGTGGCACGCCCATAGTGGTGTTGAGGGCTCATGAGCTTGGCGTGCCACGCCTCTAGCACCAACTGGCATGCCCACTGATTCTTTGGCTTGGCGTGCCACGCCTCAAGTCTCAAGTGGCACGCCCATAATGGTGCTTCCTCCATTCTCCTTTACTCAGTTGTACTGGCGTGCCACACCTTCGACCTAGCGTGCCACGGCCATTGTGGATGATAGGGTTGGTGTGCCACGCCCTTTGTAGGTCTTCAAAGACCGTTCTATTGAATTTGTAGTTAGCGTGCCATGCCTGGCCTTGGCGTGCCACGCCCATACTAAGGCTTGGAGTCCCTTCTTTGGAAAAGATAACTGGCGTGCCACGCCTGGCCTAGGCATGCCATGTCCATTGTGGTTCATCTCGTTGGCATGCCACGCCTGGCCCTGGTGTGCCACACCCATTCTAAGCTTCATGGACTCTTTCTGGAATTAATAACTGGCGTTCTACGCCTGGCCTTGGCGTGCCACGCCTATTGTAATTCATCATGGGCTCTCCTCTGGAAAAGATAACTGGCGTGGCACGCCCTATAGCTGGCGTGCAACGCCCATAGAAGCTCCTTCACTTTGCTCTCTGGACTTGAGAGTTGGTGTGCCACACCCAATAGCTAACGTGCCACGCCCAGCTCCTCTTTCTTGCTTCCTTCTTCTTTTGATGCTAATTTCACCTGAAAATCAATCAAGATCCCTTTCAAAGTAATGTACCATAAAATTCATCATTTAGTTCATGTAATTGCATCAATTGAATGAGAATTCACTAGTTCTATGGTCCTTTTATATAAGAGAAAGATGTAGATGATACAAGTCATCACAACACCAAAGTTATGTTTTGCTTGTCCCCAAGCAAATCAATGTGAATTATTCTTAATTAATTGAGACTTGACCCTTAAAAGAATGTACTCACAATTAGAGATAGAGGCGAAGTATCAATTCATGCATGAACCTTGTTTTTACTTCCATATCACAATGAACTCCTAGACTTTTGAGGACCCTTTTAAGTGCTTGCTTCTAGAGCCCCTTCTATTGATTGTCACCTTGAAGTAGTAAGGTCTGTTATTATTTTTCTTTTGATTGTTCTTTTCTTTTCATTCCACTTTTGTTTCCTTGATTGACCACGACTCTAAGTGTTTTGTCTCAAGACGACCCTTTAGGTTAAGCTTTCAATTAGCACTCCCAAACCAGTTGGTTTTAGGGTACTAGGTGATGTGCGGAAAACGATCCGACACAAAACTCACCGGCAAGTGTACCGGGTCGCATCAAGTAATAATAATTCACATGAGTGAGGTCGATCCCACAAGGATTGAAGGATTGAGCAATTTTAGTTTAGTGGTTGATTTAGTCAAGTGAATCAAGTATTGGTTGAGTGTTTTGTATCCAACAGCAATTAAACAACAGGAAATGTAAAGGGGGAAGGGAAGAATTGCAGAAATTAAAAGGAACTGAAAATAAAAGGACTGAATCTTAAAGAACAAGAAATTAAATCACTGAAACTTAAAGTGCAAGAAATGTAAATTGCAGTAACTTAAAGTGCAAGAAATATAAATTGCTTGAATGTAAAAGGGAGTTGAGGAATGGGATATCAGAATCTAAGCAAGGAGAAACTGAATTGCAACAATTGATAGAGCAGAAATTGAATTAGAAGTAATTAGAACTCAAACAGTAAGGAAATTAATTGCAGAAGAGGTTCACAGAAGAACCAAAAGGAAAATGTGATCTCAGGACTCCAGAGACTAGGTAGCAAAGCCTAGATCTCAATTGCCTTCCCAGATCTAAATTCCCAAAGCAATTAACAAGAAATTGAAGAAGAAACAGTAAAGGGAATGTAAATGAACTCAATTATGCAGAAGAGAGATTAAAGAGCTCTTGAGTGGAGATTGAGACAGAATTTCCTCAATTCTTAACACCCAAGACTCAAACAAGAAAAGTAGAAAAGCTCAAGCAAGAATAAGGAAGAAGAGAGATCAATTCTCCTCCCCAATTCTCAGAAATCTCAGTGAAGTTCTAGCTCTCAATGAAGTCTCCAAAATTCAAAAGAAGGTTCCCAATTCAAAAGTAAAGTAAAAGATAAAAGTCAAAAGTCCTAATTACATCAAACTAACTCCTATTTATACACTTTCTATTCTTGGATCTTGGGATTTGGATGGGCTTTTGATTTGGTGAAGAAATGAATTAAATTAGATTTTTAATTTAATTTTTGGCCCATGAAAAATTGCTTCCAGGAGGCAGCCCTGCCCTTGTGGAGGGCAGGGCAGAAAATGGTGCGTGTTGGTGCTTGCGTGCGCGTTTGGTTGCTACGGAATGCTGCCTTGCCCTTGTGGAGGGCAGGGCAGAACTTTTTCGCGCGCCAGAATGGTGCCTGTGCGTGCTGCTGGTGCTGCCGAGTGATGCCTTGGTGCGCCAGTTTGGTGCGCTGGCCGTGCCACAACAAAATGCTGCCCTGCCCTTGCGGAGGGCCGGGCAATGTCTCCAAATTGAAGTCCCGTGTTCGAAACTCGGGCGATGCACATGCTACACTTTTTCCTTGATTTTCTTGGCACCAAAGTAAGGCTTAGTTCTTTGATTCCTCATGGTGCTGTGTTCGATCCTTGTGGCAAGCAATGGTGAACTTTTTCTTTGAATTTCCCCCCTTGGTGAGCCCGATACTGCCCTTGAGGAGGGCAGGGCAATGTTTTGTTCTTCTTGATTCATGGCACCAATTTGTGCTCTGCCCTTGTCGTGGGCAGGGCAGAGTTGCCTCTCAAGCCTTGTTTCCTTATGTTGCCCTCCTAGAGGGCAGTGTGCCCTTGTGGAGGGCAATGCTTGCACTCCTCCTTTATGCGCCATGCCTTTTTCTCCTTGGGCCACGCTTTCTTAGGCCACGCTTTCCTTTTTTCTTCTTTTCTTCACCTACAATAAACCAAAACAACCACTCAAAGTATCACTAAATTCAAAAGGCTTATAAATCAATTAAAAATCAATTAAATTCAGCTTAAACCTTATGAGTTAACATTAATTTCATGGTGGTTGTTTGATTTAAAGAAGTTATGCATTTTCACTCCAAATCACTTACTTAGGATGCAAGAAAGTGCATAAATGCTAATAAAACAAGTGAAATTAGCTTGAAAAATGGGTATATGATGACTAGTCATCACTAGGTGTTGAAACACCCCTAAGAGATTACTTGCTCGGGTCTCTCTTCTTGACACAGCTTCACCATAAGTATCTACTAGGATTTTGGCTCTTTGAGCCATTTGTTTGTTTCTTTGATCCGAGTAGTTGATGCTCAGAGCCTTGGGTCTTTTGCTTACTACTTCTTGGTTCTATGGATATTCAAGGGTCATCCTTGGCATCTACTTGTCGTGTCCTCTATGTCTAAGTATTCATTGTGGTCTATTGATGAGCGGATAATTTATACGCTTTTTGGCATTATTTTTAGGTAGTTTTTAGTAGGATCTAGCTACTTTTAGGGATGTTTTCATTAGTTTTTATGCTAAATTCATATTTCTAGACTTTACTATGAGTTTGTGTGTTTTTCTGTGATTTCAGGTATTTTCTGGCTGAAATTGAGGGACCTGAGCAAAACTCTGATAAAGAGGCTGACAAAAGACTGCTGATGCTGTTGGAATCTGACCTCCCTGCACTCGAAATGGATTTTCTGGCGCTACAGAACTCCAAATGGCGCACTCTCAACGGCGTTAGAAAGTAGACATTCAGAGCTTTCTAGTATAATAGTTTATACTTTATTCGAGATTTGACGATGTAAACTGGTGCTCAACGCCTGTTCCATGCTACATTTTGGAGTCAAACTCCAGAAACACGTCACGAACCAGAGTTGAATGCCAAAAACACGTTACAACTTGGTGTTCAACTCCAAGATAAGCCTCAGCTCGTGTAAAGATCAAGCTCAGCCCAAGCACACACCAAGTGGGCCCCGGAAGTGGATTTCTGCATCAATCACTTACTTCTCTAAACCCTAGTAGCTAGTCTAGTATAAATAGGACTTTTTACTATTGTATTCAGTGTCTTTTGACCACGTTACATCCTTGGTCTCAGTTTTATTTTATTATTCATCTTAGGAGATTATTGATCACGTTTGGGGGCTGGCCATTTGGTCATGCTTGAACCTTCATCACTTATGTATTTTCAACGGTGGAGTTTTTACACACCATAGATTAAGGGTGTGGAGCTCTGCTGTACCTCAAGTTTCAATGCAATTACTACTATTTTCTATTCAATTCCGCTTGTTCTTATTCTAAGATATTCACTGCACTTCAACATGATGAATGTGATGATCCGTGACACTCATCATCATTCTCACTTATGAACGCGTGACTCACAACCACTTCCGTTCTACCTTAGACCGAGCGCATATCTCTTGGATTCCTTAATCAGAATCTTCGTGGTATAAGCTAGATTGATGGCGGCATTCATGAGAATCCGGAAAGTCTAAACCTTGTCTGTGGTATTCCGAGTAGGATTCAGGGATTGAATGACTGTGACGAGCTTCAAACTCGCGATTGTTGGGCGTGATGACAAACGCAAAAGAATCAAGGGATTCTATTCCAACATGATCGAGAACTGACAGATGATTAGCCGTGCCGTGACAGAGCATTTGGACCTTTTTAACTGAGAGGATGGGATGTAGCCATTGACAACGGTGATGCCCTACATACAGCTTGCCATGGAAAGGAATAAGAAGGATTGAAGGAAGGCAGTAGGAAAGCAGAGATCCAACAGGGACAAGCATCTCCAGACACTTATCTGAAATTCCCACCATTGAATTACATGAGTAACTCTATCTTTATTTTCTGCTTATTTATTATTAATATTCAAAAACTCCATAACATTTACTATCCGCCTAACTGAGATTTACAAGATGACCATAGCTTGCTTCATACCAACAATCTCTGTGGGATCGACCCTTACTCACGTAAGGTATTACTTGGACGACCCAGTGCACTTGCTGGTTAGTTGTGCGGAGTTGTGACTAAGTGTGATTCACGTTTGAGAGCGCTACCAAGTTTTTGGCGCCATTGTTGATGATCACAATTTCGTGCACCAAGTTTTTGGCACCGTTGCTGGGGATTGTTCGAGTATGGACAACTGACGGTTCATCTTGTTGCTCAGATTAGGTAATTTTCTTTTTTTATTTTCTTTTCAAAAAGTTTTCAAAAATATTTTTCAAAATTTTTCCCTTTGTTTTTGAAAATTATTCCAAAATTTTTAAGAATGAATTCTAGAGTTTCATAGTAACATGTTGAAGCCTGACTGGCTGTAAAGCCATATCCAAATCCTTTTGGATTGAGGCCTCCACTTGTCAACATAATGGGTATGTATATGGAGTTGGATAAAATATTAGCTGTTGCATGCCTGATTTATATCTTCTAAAGCTGGCTGGCTATTAAGCCATGCCCAACCCTTGGATTGGAGCTTTAGGCTAACATTGAAAGATTCCTGGAATTCTTATTAAAAATTTTGAATCTCTTAATTTCTTTTCCTATATGTTTTTTTTCGAAAAAATAAAAGAAAATACAAAAAAAATCATAAAAAAATAAGTAAACCAAAAATATTTTGTGATTCTTGTTTGAGTCTTGGGTCATGTTTTAAGTTTGGTGTCAATTGCATGCTTTAAAACTATTTCTTGCATTTTTCGAAAATTCATGCATTCATAGTGTTCTTCATAATATTCAAGTTGTTCTTGCTAAGTCTTCTTGTTTGATCTTGATGTTTTCTTGTTTTGTGTTCTTTGTTGTTTTTCATACGCATTTATGCATTCATATTGTCTAAGCATTAAAGATTTCTAAGTTTGGTGTCTTGCATGTTTTCTTTGCATCAAAAATTTTTCAAAAATATGTTCTTGATGTTCATCATGATCTTCAAAGTGTTATTGGTGTTCATCTTGACATTCATAATGTTCTTGCATGCATTATGTGTTTGATCCAAAATTTTCATATTTTGGGTCATATTTGTGTTTTTCTCTCTCATAATTAAAAATTTAAAAATAAAAAAATATCTTTTCCTTTTTATTCTCTCAAAATTTCGAATATTTGGGTTGACTTAGTCAAAAAATTTTAAAATTAGTTGTTTCTTGTAAGTCAAGTCAAATTTTCAAATTTTAAAAATCTTATCTTTTCAAAACTTTTTCAAAAATCAAATCTTTTTTATTTTTTATTTAATTTTCGAAATTTATTTTTTTTTAAATTATTTTTCAAAAATCCTTTTCTTAATTTTATCTTTATTTTCGAAAATTATGCTAACAATTAATATGATTGATTCAAAAATTTGAAGTTTGTTACTTTCTTGTTAAGAAAGGTTCAATCTTTAAATTCTAGAATCTTATCTTTTAGTTTCTTGTTAGTTAAGTAATTAATTTTAAAAATTAAATCTTTTTTAACCATATCTTTTTAATCGTATCTTTTTATTTTATCTTTTATATCATATCTTTTTTCAAAATTTTATCTTTTTTTCAAAAATTTTTATTTTAAAATATCTTTTCTAACTTCTTATCTTCTTATCTTCTTATCTTTTCAAATTTGATTTTCAAATCTTTTTCAATTAACTATTTGACTTTTTGTTTGTTTCTTATCTTTTCAAAATCACCTAACAACTTTTCTCTCTCTAATTTTCGAAAATACCTCCCTCTTTTTCAAAAATTATTTTTTTAATTAATTAATTATTTTAAATTTTAATTTTAATTTTATTTCTTATCTTAATTTTCAAAATCATTAACTCCTTTTCAAAATTGTTTTCGAAAACCTCTCTCTCTCATCTTTCTCTATTTATTTATTTATTCACTAACACTTCTCTTCATCTCAAATCACTACCTCTATCCTTACCCTTGTGTTTAGATTCTCCATTCTTCTTATTCCCTTTCTTCTTCTACTAATAATAAGGAACATCTTTACTGTGACATAGAGGATTCCTCCTCCTTTTTCCGTTCTCTTCTTTCTCATATGAGCAGGAACAAGGAGAAATGCATTCTTGTTGAAGCTGATCCAGAACCTGAAAGGACTCTGAAAAGGAAACTAAGAGAAGCTAAATTACAACAATTCAGAAACAACCTTACTGAAATTTTCGAACAAGAGAAGGAGATGGCAGCCGAACCTAACAACAATAATGCAAGGAGGATGCTTGGTGATTATACTACACCTACTTCCAAGTTTGATGGAAGAAGCATCTCAATTCCTACCATTGGGGCAAACAATTTTGAGCTAAAACCTCAACTGAGTTCTTACAGATCTGTAAGACTGTAAAGACGAATGGAGTAGATCCTGAAGTCTACAGGCTCATGCTTTTCCCTTTTGCTGTAAGAGACAGAGCTAGAACATGGTTGGATTCACAACCTAAGAATAGCCTGGACTCTTGGGATAAGCTGGTCACGACCTTCTTGGCTAAATTCTTTCCTCCTCAAAAGCTGAGCAAGCTTAAATTGGATGTTCAGACATTCAAACAAAAAGATGGTGAATCCCTCTATGAAGCTTGGGAAAGATACAAGCAGATGACCAAAAGGTGTCCTTCTGACATGCTTTCAGAATGGACCATTCTGGGTATATTCTATTATGGTCTGTCTGAGTTCTCTAAGATGTCACTGGACCATTCTGCAGGTGGATCCATTCACCTAAAGAAAACTCCTGCAGAAGCTCAAGAACTTATTGACATGGTTGCAAACAACCAGTTCATATACACTTTTGAGAGGAATTCCGTGAATAATAGGATGCCTCAGAGGAAGGGAATTCTTGAGATTGATGCTCTGAATGCCATATTGGCTCAGAATAAAATGTTGACTCAGCAAGTCAACATGATTTTCCAAAGTCTGAATGGATGGCAAAATGCATCCAACAGTACTAAAGAGGCATCTTCTGAAGAAGAAGCTTATGATCCTAATAACCCTGCAATAGCAGAGGTAAATTACTTAGGTGAACCTTATGGAAACACCTACAATTCATCATGGAGAAATCATCCAAATTTCTCATAGAATGATCAACAAAAGCCTCAGCAAGGCTTTAATAATGGTAGACGAACTAGGCTCAGCAATAGCAAGCCTTTTCCATCATCTTCTCAGCAACAGACAGAGAATCCTGAGCAAAGCACTTCTAATTTAGCTAATCTAGTCTCTGATCTGTCTAAGGCCACTTTAAGTTTTATGAGTGAAACAAGATCCTCCATTAGAAATTTGGAGGCGCAAGTGGGCCAGCTGAGTAAGAAAGTCACTGAAACCCCTCCTAGTACTCTCCCAAGCAATACAGAAGAGAATCCAAAGAGAGAGTGCAAGGCCATCGATATACTCAACATGGCCGAATGCAAGAAGGAGGGAGAGGACGCGAATCCCAATGAAGAAGATCTCATGGGACGTCTTTCAAGCAGGAAGGAGTTCCCTATTGGGGATCCAAAGGAATCTGAGTCTCATATAGAGACCATAGAGATTCCATTAAATCTCCTTCTGCCATTCATGAGCTCTGAAGATTATTCTTCCTCTGAAGAGGATGAAGATGTAATTGGAGAGCAAGTTGCTCAATATCTAGGAGCCATCATGAAGCTGAATGCCAAGTTATTTGGTAATGAGACTTGGGAAGGTGAACCTCCCTTGCTCATTAGTGAACTTGATACATGGGTTCAGCAAACTTTACCTCAAAAGAAACAAGATCCTGGGAAATTCTTAATACCCTATACCATAGGCAGTATGGCCTTTGAGAAAGCTCTGTGTGACCTAGGGTTAGGCATAAATCTTATGCCACTCTCTGTAATAGAGAAACTGGGGATCATTGAGGTACAGCCTGCCTTATTCTCATTACAATTGGCAGACAAGTCAGTAAGACAAGCTTATGGATTGGTAGAGGACGTGTTGGTGAAGGTTGAAGGCCTTTACATTCCTGCTAATTTCATAATCTTATACACTAGGAAGGAGGAGGATGAATGCATCATCATTTTGGGATGTGATTATGCTTTTAAAAAAATTAAATCTCATAAAACAAAATAGGCTATACACCGTGACCATAGATAAAGCTATGGTCACGGTTTTAAGGTGGGGTGACCATAGAGGCTATGGTCACGGTTTTTTACCACGACCATAGATAAGGCTATGGTCACAGTTTTAAAAAGGGGTGACCATAGAGGCTATGGTCACAGTAAAAACCGTGACCATAGATAAGGCTATGATCACAATTTTTAGGAGGAATGACCATAGAGGCTATAGTCACGATGAAAACTGTGACCATAGATAAAGCTATGGTCACGGTTTAAGGAGGGGTGACCATAGATAAGGCTATGGTCATGGTTTTCAGGAGGGGTGACCATAGAGGCTATGGTCACGATTTTTACGTGTGACCATAGATTAACCTATGGCCCCGGTGAAAAAATGTGGCGTAAAATGGTAGAATTTGAAAATTGTAACCGTGACCATAGAAACTGTGACCATAGATAAAAAAAACCATGACCCTATGGTCACGAGAGAATAGGCCACGGTAAAAAACCGTGACCATAGGTCCAAAACCGTGACCATAGATCTATGGTCACCCTTTTTACTAGCTATGGTCACGGTTTTTTACTGTGACCATAGGCCTTTTTTTTGGATAGTGATCTATATCTATACTATAGTTCCTATTGAGTTTGGCACAAAACAAATAAAAGATTCCAATAAATCTAAAACAAGCCTTAGGGCCAAGGCAAAGAATTAATGCACTATGATCAATGTCCAAAGAATTGAATTGAAATTTTCAATCTAGCAACCAAACAACTTGAAAGAAGATACAATATTAGAGACAAGAACATAGAATTGAACAATCAAACGCCTCACCGGATGTGTATTCACTCTATTCGCTCAGTGTTTAGGGCTTAATCACTCAATTCTCCTTTAATCATATTTTTCAAAGATTTGCAAGTCATCTAACAATCAACTAATATTTGATGCATGAAGACAAATATCATGAGGTCTTTGGAGGGTTGTAATGGGGCTAGGGTTAAGGTAAGATTAATATGGTTAGGTGGACTTAGTGAATTAGACCTTTGATTAGCTCAAGTGTCCACCTGATCCTATACCATCCAATGCACACATAACAAAACATCCTAGCTACCCATTTACTTCCCTTTTTTCTCATTCATTCATGCATTTTCTTTCCAATTCAACCACATATGCATCCTTTATTTACATTCTTATTGTCATTCATTTCTTTTCTTTCTCTTTATATATATATATATATACAAAGTATGTACACCAAAATTTTTTTCTTTTATCATAGAAAAGAGATGCATATGCTTTAAGTAACGAATGCATGAGTGACTACCCATTTTTCTAAATTTTTCAAAAAAAAAAAAACCAAGTAACTTTATCACCAATGTTTTCCAACAATTTTCCCCCACACTTTGCATAACACACACACTCCACCCCAAGCTAATCAAAGAGTAATCCAGGGACATCAATGGTTTTTCGCTTTAGGGAGAATAATGTGCTTAAAAATCAGAACAAAAGGGGGTTTAAAGGCTCAAAAGGAGTTTACAAAGGTGAATGCAAGGGTTGACCATATAGATTAGTGAGTTTAATATACAAAAATGGCCTCAATCATACTAAATGCATTCAAACACCAAACATAGGACATATAGATTAAAGCAAATCTAAGATTACAATTATAAAAGGAGTATAATCACACAAGAACAAAGTTTATGGTTGGAAATGTGCAACCATCAATTAGAGCTCAAATCTCACAATGTATGTTGTTCTAGCTCTTTTTTATGTTCTATGAAAAAAGAAGCTTCAAGCAAGTTGAAAAATAATTTTTCAATTCAATCAATGGCATGCCCTAAGAAAGATTTCATGAAAATTTCTCGTTGTTTTACCAAACTTATTCACTCTACTAAGCAACATGCAAATATTTACTATCATATAACTATAAACATTAAAGAAATATATACAAACAACGCAAACAAAGTGCAAATAAGAACAAAAATTGCAAAAAATTGAAGAAAAAGAACCAAAAGGTATTGCAAGGTGTCTAAGAAAATAATTTTACCCCCCTTGAAGTTGTCGATCCTCCCCCACATTTAAATTGTGCACGGTCCTCCGTGCATGCACATGATCCGGGGGTGAAGGACTAAGTGGCTCCTCCTTTAGCTAGTGGGCACTGGGGCTCAGATTGCTGTAGAAAATAAATAAACAGGAATTGAGGAAAATGTCATATGAGTGTGGTATAATAAAAGACAATGTGTGTATTATAAGTGTGCGCATACTTTAGAACAAACACATTGTCCGGGTAAAGCAGTATTCACACAATCAAAAAGAAATAGCATGTGTTCCTCAATTAAATAGCCTAGGTTGCCATTAAAGAATAAGCAAGAGATAAGGCACAGACAACCCTAGGTAACCACAAAAGTGAATTGGGTGTTTGAGGTATTGGATATTGAAATTGTGCAAGTGAAAGCACACAATTGATATAAAATAGCACAATAAACAACAATCAATCCATTAATGAAAAGAAAACCACTTATTCATCATGAAACATTAAGAAAAAGTCACATGGTAAAGATACTTGTTACAAAAAGGGACAAGCTTGATAAGAATCAAGTTTTGTCACTCAATCAAATGCAAAGCATTAACAAGGAACAAGTACCGGTCATGTGATGAATTTAATATGGAAATCATGATGAACAAGTAATTTCAACTCAATTCACTTAATTCAATGTACACTTACATAATTTGTCCTAGTGGTATAATCAAAACATGAGTACTCAAACCCACTAAGTACTAGTAGATTAAGGCAAAGTATAAGTGCATTGGTGGAATTTAATCAACAAGCAAGCAACCCAATCAATATCAAACAAACACTTGCAACTTATTCAATTAACAAGCAAGTAAATCAAAATAATATAACTACTAAAATGAAAATAGAAAGCAACGAAAACTAATTAAAACATGTAGAAAAACAGAGGAAAAGGAAGAGAAGAGAGGGATGGAGGGGGTAGAAGTGCGTTATGGCTTAATTCAATTTGCAATAAAAAATTTTGCCCAAGATAGCACTTGTGTGTACGCACACCTGAATTGGATAATTAGGTGACCTTGAGTCATAGATGTCCATTTAATATTGTGATTAGGATTGTTAGTTGGTTTGGTTTCCACTAATGCTAGTCTTTCACTATGTTAATTAGTGAGTTTATTAGGACTTGTGGATTGAGATCAATTATGCCCTTTTGACTTATTCTCGATGTTACGATAGACTAATTGGGATTAATTCTTAGCAATTATCATGTTTGTGGTCTATGATTATGATAGGAATCCTTAGTTCCCAACCCATGCTAAGAGTTCTTTTTGCCATTTAATTTCCATTCTCATTGCTTTAATTGCCTCCTACTTAATTTCTTGCATCCTTGTTTAATTTCTTGCACTTTAATTTCTTTCCAATTGCTACCTCAACCCCTATTCTCTCATAGCCAATAATTGGACACTTAATTGCAATTCATAGGGAGAAGGACCCGGGAGTTTAATACTCTTAGTTATTTGATTTGAATTGTGACTATTCTTTGATTTAAACTTTGATTGTGAGAGTTCATTGTTGGTTTGGGCTATGCTATTAACGAAGTGATTCTTATTCTGATTAATTCTAAACCGATAATAATTCCCATCATCAAGTTTTTGGCGCCGTTACTTGATGGGGGGCTGAAGTGGGTTTAGAAATTGTTCCTTAAATTAAGATTTGCGTTGCAAGTATAGTCCCATACCCACATTAGACTCTCGACCAAAGTTTGAATTCAAAACAATGTCATAATTCAAAACCAATTCAATTTCGAGAGTATTTAGTTCCCGGGTCGTCTCCCAAGGACACTTGAGATCAATGAGTGTGCAATTCCAGTTCTGGTAGTCAAGGGGTTTTTAATGAAGGGATAAACATATAAAGCAATAAAAGAACATGCAAAATTGTAATAAATGAACTAATGAAGGAATTAAAGAATTAACTATATAATATAGACAAGTAAGGTATAAAGAGGGTTAATGTAAATGTATATGAAAGATTTAAGATATAAAAGGTATCTTGGCTTGGAGTGAGCTAAGGTCCTTTCTTTGTTGGAACCACAACTATGACAATTAGAATGGATTAATCTCACTTGGCTAACCCTCACATCGGAGAGTAAGTTAAATGAGCATAAGTGTTCTTAACCCACAAATCCTAAATTGCTTGCTAATTGCCTTAGCAACAAATTAGCGCTAGTGGGAACAAAAACAATTAACCATCTATGAATTGACATTAAATGTTGGACATTTCAACTCTAGGAACCCAATTGCTCACTTTTCTCAAGCCAAGAGCTAGAAAACTAGCCCAAAATCATAATTGACATTTTGTCAAATACTTGGTGGGCAAAAAAAAAGCTTAACATGGAAAAAATGAGAAAAAGCTTGAAACTAAAAGCAACAAATGATCTCAATCAACAATAACAGCTCAAGAAAGCATGTAACAAACATCATTCATCAAATTCATCAACAAGAAATTGAAATTGCAAGAGAGAGGTAAAATTGTACTATAACTTGAAATATAAGAAAGAGTAAGAACAATTTAGCTATAAAGAGTAGTAACAAAGAGATACTTACAATGGAAGCTGGAAAAATCCAAGATCAAAATTGGAAATAGAACTTGAATGTAAAACCCTAGTATAAACCCTAATAGAGATGATGAAAAACTTAGAGAAAAACTATACTAAAGTTTCCTAATACTACTCCTAAGCTACCCTAATGTTATGCTATGATATTGTCTTCAATTCCCCTTCAATATTAGCTAAATGGCTTCAGAAATGGGCTTCCAATCCACTAAAATTGTGAGTCACGTGCAATTTTAATGAAGGCATGTGCGGCCACCTGTGCGTACGCACAGACGTATGCACACGCACACTTCTGCCAAAAATTTCTTCCTGTAAGTACACACAAGAGGTTATGCGCACGCACACTAGGCGATGCTTGAATGGAGGTGCAGTGCGCACGAAGTGGCTTACACGCGTGCGTGGCTTTGCTCTGATGGCTGTGCGTACACACGCATGTCTGTGCTCACGCACACATCACTGTGCTCTTCTTCTTCATGCTTCCTCCACTTTGCGTGCTCTTCTTCCATTTTCTCCAAGCCATTTCTACCTTATACATCTAAAATCACTCACAAACAATATCAAGGCATTAACTGCAAGGCAAATGGAATAAAATAGGCAAAATTAGGCACAAAAGAGCATGTTTTCATAGTCAAGCACAAATTAGGAGGAAAGTTCGAAAGCATGCTATTTATGGGAATAAGTGCAAGTTTATATGATAAAATCCATTCAATTTCAACCGAAAATCATCATCAAATATGGATTCATCAATTCCCCCACACTTAAACACTAGCGTGTCCTCATGCTAAACACATTCAAAGGAGATAGATGAAAGGGAAAACAACTTATTCTATGTACCACCAAAATGCATGCAACTATCCTAAAGGTTACTTACTAATATGCCCTATACTAAGAATTGGTAAATCAGACCATGAAATTCCAATCCATCACAAGAAAGCTTTAAGGTCAATGCAAAGAGTTCATGTACTAAGATCAATATCCAAAGAATTGAATTGAAGGTTCCAAAACTAACCAATCGAACAACTTGCAAGATGATACAATATGAGATGTAAGAACATAGAATTGAGCGATCGAACCCCTCACCGGATGTGTATCCACTCAATTCGCTCAATGTTTAGGGTTTAACCACTTAATTCTCCTTTTATCATGCTTTTCAAAGATTTACAAGTCATCTACAATCAACTAGTATTTGATGCATGAAAAATAAATATCATGAGGTCTTTGGAGGGTTGTAATGGGGTAGGGTTTAGGTAGGATAAATATGGTTGATGGGCTTAAAGAATTAGTTTTTTGATTAGCTGAAGTATCCACCTAATCCTATATCACCTATATACACACAACAATATGACCTATCCATTCATTTTCTCCTATCTCACTTTGCTCATGCACTTTCCTTTCAAAACATGAACATATGCATCCTTTATTTCAACTTTTTATTTCATACTCTATTATGCACAAGTTTTTTTTTACAATGTAACTATCGATGCACATGGCTTAATTAATGAAATTCATGAGCACTACATAATTGCCAAAAATTTTCCACAATGAGTTCATGCCTTTATCACCAATGTTTCCCAACAATTCTCCCACACTTAGAATATACACACTAATCCACCCAAGCTAATCAAAGAGTAATTCAGGGACATCAATTTTTTTTTTTTGCCTAAGGGGAGTAATATGCTAAAAAATCAGAACAAAGGGGTCTTACAGGCTCAAAAGGGGTTCACAAAGGTGAATTCCAGGGTTGCCCATATAGGTTGGTGAGTTAATCATCAATGATGGCCTCGATCATGCTAAATGCATCCAAACAAAAAATACAGGACATAAAGATCATGCAAATCATTGATCACAATGAAAAAAAAAAGGATTATAGTCACACAAGAACAAACATTATGATTGAAATATGCAACCATTTATTAGAGTTCAAATTTCACACGGTATAGTCCCAAACCCACATTCGACTCTCGACCAAAGTTTGAATTCAAAACAATGTCACAATTCAAAACTAATTCAATTCTGAGAGTGTTTAGTTCCCGAGTCGTCTCCCAAGGACACTTGAGATCAATGAGTGTGCAATTCCAGTTGTGGTAGTCAAGGGGTTCTCAACGAGGGGATAAACATATAAAGCAAAAAAAGAACATGCAAAATTGTAATAAATGAACTAATGAAGGAATTAAAGAACTAACTATATAATATAGACAAGTAAGACAACTGACGGTTTATCTTGTTGCTTAGATTAGGACTGTTTTATTTTTGTTGGTTTAGAGTCTTTTATTTGATTTTAGTTTCATATTTTAAGTTTGGTGTCTTCCTTGTGTTTTCCTTTAAGTTTTCGAAAATTTGTGTTTGATTTTCTAAAAATTTTAAGTTTGGTGTCTTTTGTGCTTTTATTCACTTAAAAATTTTTCAAAAATTTGTTCTTGGTGTTCATCTTGACCTTCAAAGTGTTCTTGGTGTTCATCTTGACATTCAAAGTTTTCTTGTTTGTTCTCTTTGTTTTGATCTAAAATTTTTAAGTTTAGTGTCTTTTTGTTGTTTTTCTCTTTCCTCATTAAAATTTAAAAATTAAAAAAATATCATTTCCTTATTTTACTCATAATTTTCGAAATTTTGCATTAATTTAGTCAAAGATTTTCAAAATCATATTTTTTTTAGTCAAGTCAAAATTCTAATCTCAAAAATTGATCTTTTCAAATCTTTTTCAAAAATCAAATCTTTTTAATTGCAATCATATTTTCAATCATATCTTTTTAATTGCTAATTCCAAAATCTTTTTAATTTAGTTTTCAATTTGCTTTGATTTTATTCTATTTTGGTTTTCGAATTTTTTTTCTATTTTCCATTGATTTTATTTTATATTTTCGGCTAAAAAAAAATATTCTACTTGCAATCCATATCATTTCCCTTTCTCCATCATGGACCTAAGTGGAATTGAGCAGTCCAGAAGGACTTTGGGGTCATATGCTAACCCCATTACAGCTGCATATGGGAGTAGCATCTGTATACCTCCCATCAAAGCAAGCAACTTTGAGCTAAACCCTCAACTCATTATCATGGTGCAGCAAAATTGTCAGTATTCCGGTCTTCCACAGGAAGAACCAACTGAGTTTCTGGCACAATTCTTACAACTTGCTGACACAGTACGTGATAAAGAGGTGGATCAGGATGTCTACAGATCATTACTGTTTCCATTTGCTGTAAAAGATCAAGCTAAGAGGTGGTTGAATAACCAACCTACAGCAAGCATAAAGACATGGAAACAGTTATCAGACAAATTTCTGAATCAATTTTACCCTCCAAAAAGGATGACACAGCTAAGGCTTGACATCCAAGGCTTCAAACAAGAGGATAATGAATCCCTTTATAATGCCTGGGATAGGTATAGAGGTATGCTAAGAAAATGCCCCTCTGAAATGTTTTCAGAGTGGGTACAGTTAGACATCTTCTACTATGGGCTTACAGAAAAAGCTCAGATGTCTCTAGACCACTCAGCTGGTGGATCTATACATATGAGGAAGACGATTGAGGAGGCTCAAGAGCTTATAGATACTGTTGCTAGAAATCAACATTTGTACTCTAGCAATGAGTTCTCCACAAAAGAAGAAGTTATGGCAGTAGCCACTGATCCTAATCCTCAAGAACAGATGATTGAGCTTAATCAGCAATTACACTTGATGACAAAACAGTTAGCAGAATTTAAAGAGATGCTCCAAGAAACTAAAATTGCTAACAAGAACATAGAATCACAGTTGAATCAGGCAAAACAGCAGCTATCTAAACAGATAACAGAAGAATGCCAAGCAGTTCAACTGAGGAGTGGGAAGACATTGAATAACACTGCTCAAAGTAGCAAAAAGCCAATAAAGGAACAATTGACAGAGGATAGCCAAACCACTATCCAAAATCCCTCTGAGGACAGTAAGAGCCCAGAGAGGAATACTCTTGGCGTTCAAACGCCAGAAAAGGGGAAAAGATGGCGTTAAACGCCCATTCCCTACCCAGTTCTGGCGTTCAAACGCCAGAAAAGGGGGAAAAGTTGGCGTTAAACGCCCATTTTCCACCCAATCCTGGCGTTCAAACGCCAATGGGGAATCAGACACCTGAGAGTGCTGATAGTAACCCCTCTAAAAAGGCTTCTCCAACCACTTCTGTAAGGAATAAACCTGCAGCAACTAAGGTTGAAGAATATAAAGCCAAGATGCCTTATCCTCAGAAACTCTGCCAAGCGGAGCAGGATAAGCAATTTGCCCGCTTTGCAGACTACCTAAGGACTCTTGAAATAAAGATTCCGTTTGCAGAGGCACTTGAGCAAATACCTTCTTATGCTAAGTTCATGAAAGAGATTTTAAGTCATAAGAAGGATTGGAGAGAAACTGAAAAAGTATTTCTCACTGAAGAATGCAGTGCAGTCATTCTGAAAAGCTTACCAGAAAAGCTTCAAGATCCAGGAAGCTTTATGATACCATGCACATTAGAAGGTGCTTGCACCAAGACAGCCTTGTGTGACCTTGGAGCAAGCATCAATCTAATACCTGCATCCACTATTAGAAAGCTTGGGTTGACTGAAGAAGTCAAACCAACCCGGATATGCCTCCAACTTGCTGATGGCTCCATTAAATATCCATCAGGCATAATTGAGGACATGATTGTCAAGGTTGGGCCATTTGCCTTTCCAACTGACTTTGTAGTGCTGGAAATGGAGGAGCACAAGAGTACAACTCTCATTCTAGGAAGACCTTTCCTAGCAACTGGACGAACTCTCATTGATGTACAAAAAGGGGAAGTAACCCTGAGAGTCAATGAGGATGAGTTCAAGTTGAATGTTGTCAAAGCTATGCAGCATCCAGACACATCAAATGACAGCATGAGCGCTGATATTATTGACTCTTTGGTGGAGGAGGTCAATATGACTGAAAGTCTTGAATCAGAGCTAGAGGACATCTTTAAAGATGTTCAGCCTGATCTGGAGGAACTAAAGGAAATAAAAGAAATTCTGAAAATTCCTCAAGAAGAAGATAAGCCTCCTAAATCGGAGCTCAAGCCACTACCACCATCCCTGAAATATGCATTTCTGGGAGAAGGTGACACTTTTCCAGTGATCATAAGCTCTGCTTTAAATCCACAGGAAGAGGAAGCACTAATTCAAGTGCTAAGGACACACAAGACAGCTCTTGGGTGGTCCATAAGTGATCTTAAGGGCATTAGCCCAGCAAGATGCATGCACAAGATCCTATTGGAGGATGATGCTAAGCCAGTGGTTCAACCACAAAGGCGGCTAAATCCAGCCATGAAGGAGGTGGTGCAGAAAGAGGTCACTAAGTTACTAGAGGCTGGGATTATTTATTCTATTTCTGATAGCCCCTGGGTGAGCCCTGTCCACGTTGTCCCCAAGAAGGGAGGCATAACAGTGGTTCATAATGAAAAGAATGAACTGGTTCCTACAAGAACAGTTACAGGGTGGCGTATGTGTATTGACTACAGAAGGCTCAACACAGCCACCAGGAAGGATCATTTTCCTTTACCATTCATAGACCAGATGCTAGAGAGACTGGCAGGTCATGAATATTACTGCTTTTTGGATGGCTATTTAGGTTACAACCAAATTGCAGTAGATCCTCAGGACCAAGAGAAAACAGCATTTACATGCCCTTCTGGAGTATTTGCCTACAGAAGGATGCCTTTTGGTCTGTGCAATGCACCTGCAACCTTTCAAAGGTGCATGCTCTCTATCTTCTCAGATATGGTAGAGAAATTTCTGGAAGTCTTCATGGATGACTTTTCAGTATTTGGAGACTCATTCAGCTCCTGCCTTAACCATCTAGCACTTGTTCTGAAAAGATGCCAAGAGACCAACCTAGTTTTAAACTGGGAAAAATGTCACTTCATGGTGACTGAAGGAATTGTCCTTGGGCATAAAATTTTTAACAAAGGAATAGAGGTGGATCAAGCTAAGGTGGAGGTAATTGAAAAATTACCACCACCTGCCAATGTTAAGGCAATCAGAAGCTTTCTGGGGCATGCAGGATTCTACAGAAGGTTTATAAAGGATTTTTCAAAAATTGCCAAACCTCTGAGTAATCTGCTAGCTGCTGACACTCCATTTATTTTTGATAATGAGTGTCTGCAGGCGTTTGAAACTCTGAAAGCTAAGCTGGTCACAGCACCAATCATCTCTGCACCAGACTGGACATTACCATTTGAACTAATGTGTGATGCCAGTGACCATGCCATTGGTGCAGTATTGGGACAAAGGCATGGTAAGCTTCTGCACGTCATTTATTATGGCAACCGTATTCTAAATGATGCACAGAAGAACTACACAACCACAGAAAAGGAGTTACTTGCAGTGGTTTATGCCATTGACAAGTTCAGATCTTATTTAGTAGGATCAAAAGTGATTGTGTACACTGACCATGCTGCTCTTAAATATCTACTCACAAAGCAGGATTCAAAACCCAGGCTCATAAGATGGGTGTTGCTTCTGCAAGAGTTTGATATAGAAATAAGAGACAGAAAAGGGATAGAGAATCAAGTAGCTGATCACCTGTCCCGGATAGAACCAGTAGCAGGAGCATCCCTCCCTCTTACTGAGATCTCTGAAACCTTTCCGGATGAGCAATTGTTTGCTATTCAGGAAGCTCCGTGGCTTGCAGACAGTGCAAACTATAAGACTCAAGGTTCTCCTTCTGTAACCATGGAAAGGAAGCATGAAGAGCTTCTCTCAAAACAGAGTCAAACAGAGCCCCCACAGTCAAACTCTAAGTTTGGTGTTAGGAGGTCACAACCAAACTCTAAGTTTGGTGTTGGAGAGGTTCCAACATTGCTCTGAACATCTGTGAGGCTCCATGAGAGCCCACTGTCAAGCTACTGACATTAAAGAAGTGTTTGTTGGGAGGCAACCCAATGTTATATTTATTATTTTCCTTTGTTATTTTATGTTTTCTATAGGTTGATGATCATGGGAAGTCACAAAATCAATTGAAAAAGCAGAAACAGAATGAAAAATAGAAAGAAAAATAGCTCAACCTGGAGGAAAACCTTGCTGGCGTTTAAACGCCAGTAAGGGCAGCAATTGGGCGTTTAACGCCCAGTCTGGCACCATTCTGGGCGTTTAACGCCAGAAAGGGGCACCAGACTGGCGTTAAATGCCAGGAATGGGCACCAAGCTGGCGTTAAACGCCAGAAATGGGCACCAGCCCGGCGTTTAACGCCAGGATTGGCAGAAGGAGCATTTTTGCTCGCCACTTGGTGCAGGGATGAATTATCCTTGACACCTCAGGATCTGTGGTCCCCACAGGATCCCCACCTACCCCACCACTCCCTCTCTTCTTTCTTCTTTTGCTCGAGGACGAGCAAACCTTCTAAGTTTGGTGTGGTAAAAGCGTTGCTTTTTGTTTCTCCATAACCATTTATGGCACCTAAGACCGGAGAAACCTCTAGAAAGAGGAAAGGGAAGGCAAAAGCTTCCACCTCCGAGCCATGGGAGATGGAAAGATTCATCTCAAGGGATGCACTTTCCTCCACAAAACTATTGGGAGCAAATCAACACCTCCCTAGGAGAATTGAGTTCCAACATGGGACAACTAAGGGTGGAGCACCAAGAACATTCCATCCTCCTCCATGAAATTAAAGAAGATCATAGAATCATGAGAGAGGAGCAACAAAGGCAAGGAAGAGACATTGAGGAGCTCAAGCACTCCATAAGATCTTCAAGAGGAAGAACAAGCCGCCATCACTAAGGTGGACCCGTTCTTTAATCTCCTTGTTCTTTATTTTCTATTTTTCGAATTTTTATGCTTATGTTTATCTATGTTTGTGTCTTATTACATGATCATTAGTATCTTAGTGTCTATGCCTTAAAGCTGTGAATGTCCTATGAGTCCATCACCTCTCTTAAATGAAAAATGCTTTAATCACAAAAGAACAAGAAGTATAGGGTTTCGAATTCATCCCTTAAACTAGTTGAATTAGTTTGATGTGGTGACAATACTTTTTGTTTTCTGAATGAATGCTTGAATAGTGCATATGTCTTTTGAATTTGTTGTTTTAAGAATGTTAAAATTGTTGGCTCTTGAAAGAATGATGGAAAAGGAGAACTGTTATTGAGGATCTGAAAAATCATCAAAGTGATTCTTGAAGCAAGAAAAAGCAGTGAATACAAAAAAAAAAACGAAAAAAAAAGAAAAAAAAGAGAAGAAGAAAAAGCAAGCAGAAAAAGCCAATAGCCCTTTAAACCAAAAGGCAAGGGTAGAAATAAAAAGTAATCCAAGGCAAAAAGAGTGTGCTTAAAAACCCTGGACACCTCTAATTGGGGACTCTAGCAAAGCTGAGTCACAATCTAAAAAGGTTCACCCAGTTATGTGTCTGTGGCATGTATGTATCCGGTGGTAATACTGGAAGACAGAGTGCTTTGTGGTGCACGAAATTGTGATCACTACTTTTCACAACTCAAATAATCCCTAGTAATGGCTCCAAAGACTTGGTGCTCAATACCATGGCATAAACACAACTTCGCACAACTAACCAGCAAGTGCACTGGGTCGTCCAAGTAATAAACCTTACGCGAGTAAGGGTCGATCCCACGGAGATTGTTGCTATGAAGCAAGCTATGGTCACCTTGTAAATCTTAGTCAGGCAGACTCAAATGGGTATAGATGATGAATAAAACATAAAGATAAAGATAGAGATACTTATGTATATCATTGGTGAGAGCTTCAGATAAGTGAATGAAGATGCCTTCCCTTCCGTCTCTCTGCTTTCCTACTGTCTTCATCCAATCCTTCTTACTCCTTTCCATGGCAAGCTTATGCAAGGGTTTCACCGTTGTCAGTGGCTACCTCCCATCCTCTCAGTGAAAATGTTCCTATGCTCTGTCACAGCATATGGCTAATCAGCTGTCGGTTCTCGGTCAGGCCGGAATAGAATCCATCGATTCTTTTGCGTCTGTCACTAACGCCCCGCCTGCTAGGAGTTTGAAGCACGTCACAGTCATTCAATCATTGAATCCGACTCAGAATACCACAGACAAGGTTAGACCTTCCGGATTCTCTTGAATGCCGCCATCAGTTCTCGCCTATACCACGAAGACTCTGATCTCACGGAATGGCTGGCTCGTTTGTCAGGCGAGCACTCGGTTGTCAGGCGATCAACCATGCATCGTGTATCAGGAATCCAAGAGATAAACACTAGAGCCTTGTTTGCTTGTAGAACAGAGTGGTTGTCAGTCACTTTGTTCATAAGTGAGAATGATGATGAGTGTCACGGATCATCACATTCATCAAGTTGAAGAACAAGTGATATCTTGGACAAAGAACAAGCGGAATTGAATAGAAGAACAATAGTAATTGCATTAATACTCGAGGTACAGCAGAGCTCCACACCTTAATCTATGGTGTGTAGAAACTCCACCGTTGAAAATACATAAGAACAAGGTCTAGGCATGGCCGAATGGCCAGCCTCCCAAAGTGATCAAAAGATCTCCAGAAAAAGGTTCCAAAGATCAGAAGATTTAAACTACAATAGTAAAAGGTCCTACTTATAGGGAACTAGTAGCCTAAGGTGTACATAGATGAGTAAATGACATAAAAATCCACTTCCGGGCCCACTTGGTGTGTGCTTGGGCTGAGCAATGAAGCATTTTCGTGTAGAGACTCTTCTTGGAGTTAAACGCCAGCTTTTATGCCAGTTTGGGCGTTTAACTCCCATCTAGGTGCCAGTTCCGGCGTTTAACGCTGGAATTCCTGAGGGTGACTTTGAACGCCGGTTTGGGCCATCAAATCTTGGGCAAAGTATGGACTATCATATATTGCTGGAAAGCCCAGGATGTCTACTTTCCAACGCCGTTTAGAGCGCGCCAATTGGGCTAGTGTAGCTCTAGAAAAGCAACTTCGAGTGCAGGGAGGTCAGAATCCAACAGCATCTGCAGTCCTTTTCAGTCTCTGAATCAGATTTTTGCTCAGGTCCCTCAATTTCAGCCAGAAAATACCTGAAATCACAGAAAAACACACAAACTCATAGTAAAGTCCAGAAAAGTGAATTTTAACTAAAAACTAATAAAAATATACTAAGAACTCAACTAAAACTACCAAAAACATACTAAAAATAATGCCAAAAAAGGTACAAATTATCCGCTCATCACAACACCAAACTTAAATTGTTGCTTGTCCCCAAGCAACTGAAGATCAAATAAGATAAAAAGAAGAGAATATGCAATGAACTCCAAAAACATCTATGAAGATCAGTATTAATTAGATGAGCGGGGCTTTTAGCTTTTTGCCTCTGAACAGTTTTGGCATCTCACTTTATCCTTTGGAACTCAGAATGATTGGCTTCTTTAGGAACTCAGAATCTAGATAGTGTTATTGATTCTCCTAGTTAAGTATGATGATTCTTGAACACAGCTACTTATTGAGTCTTGGCTGTGGCCCAAAGCACTCTGTCTTCCAGTATTACCACCGGATACATACATGCCACAGACACATAATTGGGTGAACCTTTTCAGATTGTGACTCAGCTTTGCTAAAGTCCCCAATTAGAGGTGTCCAGGGTTCTTAAGCACACTCTTATTGCCTTGGATCACAACTTTATTTCTTTCTTTTTCTTTCTTTTTCTTTTTTCTTTTTCGTTTTTTTTTTCGCTTGCTTCTCCCTTTTTTTTTGTATTCACTGCTTTTTCTTGCTTCAAGAATCATTTTTATGATTTTTCAGATCCTCAGTAACATGTCTCCTTTTTCATCATTCTTTAAAGAGCCAACATTCATGAACCACAAATTCAAAAGACATATGCACTGTTCAAGCATACATTCAGAGAACAAAAGTGTTGCCACCACATCAAAATAATTAAACTGTTATAAAATTCAAAATTCATGCAATTCTTATCTTTTTCAATTAAGAACAATGTTTATTTAAGAAAGGTGATGGATTCATAGGACATTCATAACTTTAAGGCACAGACACTAAGACACTAATGATCATAAGACACAAACATGGACAAACATAAGCACTAGAATTCGAAAAACAAGGAAATAAAGAACAAGGAGATTAAAGAACGGGTCCACCTTAGTGATGGCGGCTTGTTCTTCCTCTTGAAGGTCTTATGGAGTGCTTGAGCTCCTCAATGTCTCTTCCTTGTCTTTGTTGCTCCTCTCTCATGATTCTTTGCTCTTCTCTAATTTCATGGAGGAGAATGGAGTGTTCTTGGTGCTCCACCCTTAGTTGTCCCATGTTGGAACTCAATTCTCCTAGGGAGGTGTTTAGTTGCTCCCAATAGTCTTGTGGAGGAAAGTGCATCCCTTGAAGTATCTCAGGGATCTCATGATGAGAGGGGTCTCTTGTTTGCTCCATCCTTTTCTTGGTAATGGGCTTATCCTCATCAATGGGGATGTCTCCCTCTATGTCAACTCCAACTGAATAACAGAGGTGACAGATGAGGTGAGGAAAGGCTAACCTTGCCAAGGTAGAGGACTTGTCCGCCACCTTGTAGAGTTCTTGGGCTATAACCTCATGAACTTCCACTTCTTCTCCAATCATGATGCTATGGATCATGATGGCTCGGTCTAGAGTAACTTCGGACCGGTTGCTAGTGGGAATGATTGAGCGTTGGATAAACTCCAACCATCCTCTAGCCACGGGCTTGAGGTCATGCCTTCTCAATTGAACCGGCTTCCCTCTTGAATCTCTCTTCCATTGTGCGCCCTCTTCACATATAACTGTGAGGACTTGGTCCATCCTTTGATCAAAGTTGACCCTTCTAGTGTAAGGATGTTCATCTCCTTGCATCATGGGCAAGTTGAACGCCAACCTTACACTTTCCGGACTAAAATCCAAGTATTTCCACCGAACCATAGTAAGATAATTCTTTGGATCCGGGTTCACACTTTGATCATGGTTCTTGGTGATCCATGCATTGGCATAGAACTCTTGAACCATCAAGATTCCGACTTGTTGAATGGGGTTGGTGAGCACTTCCCAACCTCTTTTTCGGATCTCATGGCGGATCTCCGGATATTCACCCTTTTTGAGTGAAAAGGGGACTTCGGGGATCACCTTCTTCAAGGCCACAACTTCATAGAAGTGATCTTGATGCCATAAATGGTTATGGAAAAACAAAAAGCAATGCTTTTACCACACCAAACTTAAAAGGTTTGCTCGTCCTCGAGCAAAAGAAGAAAGAAGAGAGTAGAAGAAGAAGAAATGGAGGAGAGGGAGATGGCTTTGTGGTGCGGCCAAAAGGGGAAGAAGTAGTGTTTAGGGTGTGTGAAAATGAAGGAGTGAAGATGATAGTGGGATTTTGATAGGTGGGGGGTTTTTGGGAAAGAGGTGTTGAGGTGATTGGTGAATGGGTGAAGAAGAGAGAGAGTGGTGGGGTTGGTGGGGATCCTGTGGGGTCCACAGATCCTGAGGTGTCAAGGAAAAGTCATCCCTGCACCAAATGGCATTCAAAATCACGTTTTGAGCCAATTCTGACGTTAAACGCCGGGCTGGTGCCCATTCCTGGCGTTTAACGCCGGGCTGGTGCCCATTCCTGGCGTTTAACGCCAGGTTCTTGCCCTTTTCTGGCGTTTAACGCCAGTCTGGTGCCCCTTTCTGGCGTTAAACGCCCAGAATGGTGCCAGACTGGGCGTTAAACGCCCAACTGCTACCCTCACTGGCGTTTAAACGCCAGCAAGTTTTCCTCCAGGGTGTGCTGTTTTTCTTCCTATTTTTCATTCTGTTTTTGCTTTTTCAATTGATTTTGTGACTTCTCATGATCATCAACCTACAAAAAACATAAAATAACAAAGGAAAATAGATTAAATATAACATTGGGTTGCCTCCCAACAAGCGCTTCTTTAATGTCAGTAGCTTGACAGAGGGCTCTCATGGAGCCTCACAGATACTCAGAGCAATGTTGGAACCTCCCAACACCAAACTTAGAGTTTGAATGTGGGGGTTCAACACCAAACTTAGAGTTTGGTTGTGGCCTCCCAACACCAAACTTAGAGTTTGACTGTGGGGGCTCTGTTTGTCTCTGATTTGAGAGAAGCTCTTCATGCTTCCTCTCCATGATGATAGAGGGATATCCTTGAGCCTTAAACACATAGGATTTTTCATTCACTTGAATGATCAGTTCACCTCCATCAACATCAATCACAGCCTTTGCTGTGGCTAGGAAGGGTCTGCCAAGGATGATAGATTCATCCATGCACTTTCCAGTCTCTAGGACTATGAAATCAGTAGGGATGTAATGGTCTTCAACCTTTACCAGAACATCCTCTACAAGTCCATGAGCTTGTTTCTTTGAATTGTCTGCCATCTCTAGTGAGATTCTTGCAGCTTGTACCTCAAAGATCCCTAGCTTCTCCATTACAGAGAGAGGCATAAGGTTTACACTTGACCCTAAGTCACACAGAGCCTTCTTGAAGGTCATGGTGCCTATGGTACAAGGTATTGAAAACTTCCCAGGATCTTGTCTCTTTTGAGGTAATTTCTGCCTAGACAAGTCATTCAGTTCTTTGGTGAGCAAAGGAGGTTCATTCTCCCAAGTCTCATTTCCAAATAACTTGTCATTTAGCTTCATGATTGCTCCAAGGTATTTAGCAACTTGCTCTTCAGTGACATACTCATCCTCTTCAGAGGAGGAATACTCATCAGAGCTCCTGAAAGGCAGAAGTAAGTCCAATGGAATCTCTATGGTCTCATTTTGAGCCTCAGATTCCCATGGTTCCTCATTGGGGAACTCAGTGGAGGTCAGTGCACGCCCATTGAGGTCTTCCTCAGGGGCGTTCACTTCCTCTCCTTCCTCTCCAAATTCGGCCATGTTGATGGCCTTGCATTCTCCTTTTGGATTTTCTTCTGTATTGCTTGGAAGAGTACTTGGAGGGAGTTCAGTAATTTTCTTGCTCAGCTGTCCCACTTGTGCCTCCAAATTCCTAATGGATGACCTTGTTTCAGTCATGAAACTTTGAGTGGTCTTGATTAGATCAGAGACCATGGTTGCTAAGTCAGAGGGGTTCTGCTTAGAGTTCTCTGTCTGTTGCTGAGAAGATGATGAAAAAGGCTTGCCATTGCTAAACCTGTTTCTTCTACCATTATTGTTGTTGAAACCTTGTTGAGGTCTCTCTTGATTCTTCCATGAGAAATTTGGGTGATTTCTCCATGAAGAATTATAGGTGTTTCCATAGGGTTCTCCTAGGTAGTTCACCTCTTCCATTGAAGGGTTCTCAGGATCATAAGCTTCTTCCTCAGATGAAGCTTCCTTAGTACTGCTTGGCGCATTTTGCATTCCAGACAGACTTTGAGAAATCAAATTGACTTGTTGAGTCAATATTTTATTCTGAGCCAATATGGCATTCAGAGTATCAATCTCAAGAACTCCTTTCTTCTGATTAGTCCCATTGTTCACAGGATTCCTTTCAGAAGTGTATATGAATTGGTTATTTGCAACCATTTCAATTAGTTCTTGAGCCTCTGTAGGCGTCTTCTTCAGATGAAGAGATCCTCCAGCAGAGCTATCCAAAGACATCTTGGATAGTTCAGAGAGACCATCATAGAAAATACCTATGATGCTCCATTCAGAAAGCATGTTAGAAGGACATTTTCTGATTAATTGTTTGTATCTTTCCCAAGCTTCATAGAGGGATTCCCCATCCTTCTGTCTGAAGGTTTGGACTTCCACTCTAAGCTTACTCAATTTTTGAGGTGGAAAGAACTTTGCCAAGAAGGCATTGACTAGCTTTTCCCAAGAGTCCAGGCTTTCTTTAGGTTGTGAGTCCAACCATATCCTAGCTCTGTCTCTTACAGCAAAAGGGAATAGCATAAGTCTGTAGACCTCAGGGTCAACCCCATTAGTCTTGACAGTGTCACAGATTTGCAAGAATTCAGCTAAGAACTGATGAGGATCTTCCAATGGAAGTCCATGGAACTTGCAATTCTGTTGCATTAGAGAAACTAATTGAGGCTTAAGCTCAAAGTTGTTTGCTCCAATGGCAGGGATAGAGATGCTTCTCCCATAGAAGTCGGGAGTAGGTGCAGTAAAGTCACCCAGCACCTTCCTTGCATTGTTGTCATTGTGGTTGTTTTCGGCTGCCATGGGTTCTTCTTCTTTGAAGAATTCGGTCAGGTCCTCAATAAAGAGTTGTGCCTTAGCTTCTCTTAGCTTTCGCTTCAAGGTCCTTTCAGGTTCAGGGTCAGCTTCAACAAGAATGCCTTTGTCTTTGTTCCTGCTCATATGAAAGAGAAGAGAACAAGAAAATATGGAATCCTCTATGTCACAGTATAGAGATTCCTTGAGGTGTCAGAGGAAAAGAAAAATGGAAGACAGAGGTAGAAAATTTGAACTTATCAAAGAAGATATAGTTCGAATTTTGCATTAAGGAATAGTGTTAGTCCATAAACAGAAGGATGTGAGAAGAGGAGAAGTAATTTTCAAAAATTCAATTAAAAAGATTTTAAAAACATTTTGAAAAATTGATTGATAATTTTCGAAAACTCAAGTGGAAAAGAAATCAAGTGATTTTTGAAAAAGATTTTGAAATTGGAAATTAAAAAGATTTGATTGAAAACTATTTTGAAAAAGATGTGGTTAAGAAGATATGATTGAAAAGTTATGGTTTTAAAAAGATGTGATTGAAAAGATATGATTTGAAAACAATTTTAAAAAGATTTGATTTTAAAAATTAATGACTTGCCTAACAAGAAAAGATATGATTCAAACATTAAACCTTTCTCAACAGAAAAGGCAACATACTTGAATTGTTCAATCAAATCATTAATTGTTAGCAAGTATCTCTGAAAAAGGAAAGAAATTGATTTTGAAAACATTTGATTGAAAAGATTTGATTTGAAAAAAATTTGATTTTGAAAAACTTTGAAAACTTAAAAAAAATTGATTTGAAAACAAAATCCTCCCCCTTGTGCCATCCTGGTGTTAAACGCCCAGAATGGTGCACATTCTGGCGTTTAACGCCCAAACGACTACCCTTTTGGGCGTTAAACGCCCAGCCAGGCACCCTGGCTGGCGTTTAAACGCCAGTCTGTCTTCTTCACTGGGCATTTTTGAATGCCCAGCTTTTTCTGTGTGATTCCTCTGCAGTATGTTCTGAATCTTCAATTCTCTGTATTATTGACTTGAAAAGACACAAATTAAAAATATTTTTGGATTTTTAATAATAAGGAATAATCAAAATGCAACTAAAATCAAATAATGCATGCAAGACACCAAACTTAGCAGTTTGTATACCATTGACACTAACAAAATGAGAATGCATATAACAAAACACTCAAGTCAATAGAATTCAAAGATCAAAACAAGGAAATCATCAAGAACAACTTGAAGATCAATGAGGACACATGCATGAATGCAATAAGAATAGAAACATGCAATTGATACTAAACTTAAGATGAGACTCTAGACTCAAACAAGACATATTTTTGGATTTTATGATTTTGTAATTTTTTTGTGCTTTTTCGAAAATTAAGTGAAAAGGAAAATAAAGGTATCAAAATTCTTAATGAGAATTTCAGGAATCATGCAATGTTAGTCTATAGCTTTAGTCTAAAGGAATTAGACATGGCCAGCCAAGCTTCAGCAGGACATTGCATTCAAGAGCTAAATTGATGAGAATCAATCAGCTTTGGTGATGATAAGAACATCACCTTTGAAACACTAGAATTCATTCTTAAGAACTCTGAAGAAAAATACCTAATCTAAGCAACAAGATGAACCGTCAGTTGTCCATACTCGAACAATCCCCGGCAACGGCGCCAAAAACTTGGTGCACGAAATTGTGATCACTACTTTTCACAACTCAAATAATCCCTAGTAATGGCTCCAAAGACTTGGTGCTCAATACCATGGCATAAACACAACTTCGCACAACTAACCAGCAAGTGCACTGGGTCGTCCAAGTAATAAACCTTACGCGAGTAAGGGTCGATCCCACGGAGATTGTTGCTATGAAGCAAGCTATGGTCACCTTGTAAATCTTAGTCAGGCAGACTCAAATGGGTATAGATGATGAATAAAACATAAAGATAAAGATAGAGATACTTATGTATATCATTGGTGAGAGCTTCAGATAAGTGAATGAAGATGCCTTCCCTTCCGTCTCTCTGCTTTCCTACTGTCTTCATCCAATCCTTCTTACTCCTTTCCATGGCAAGCTTATGCAAGGGTTTCACCGTTGTCAGTGGCTACCTCCCATCCTCTCAGTGAAAATGTTCCTATGCTCTGTCACAGCATATGGCTAATCAGCTGTCGGTTTTCGGTCAGGCCGGAATAGAATCCATCGATTCTTTTGCGTCTGTCACTAACGCCCCGCCTGCTAGGAGTTTGAAGCACGTCACAGTCATTCAATCATTGAATCCTACTCCGAATACCACAGACAAGGTTAGACCTTCCGGATTCTCTTGAATGCCGCCATCAGTTCTCGCCTATACCACGAAGACTCTGATCTCACGGAATGGCTGGCTCGTTTGTCAGGCAAGCACTCGGTTGTCAGGCGATCAACCATGCATCGTGTTTCAGGAATCCAAGAGATAAACACTAGAGCCTTGTTTGCTTGTAGAACAGAGTGGTTGTCAGTCACTTTGTTCATAAGTGAGAATGATGATGAGTGTCACGGATCATCACATTCATCAAGTTGAAGAACAAGTGATATCTTGGACAAAGAACAAGCGGAATTGAATAGAAGAACAATAGTAATTGCATTAATACTCGAGGTACAGCAGAGCTCCACACCTTAATCTATGTTGTGTAGAAACTCCACCGAGTGCAGGGAGGTCAGAATCCAACAGCATCTGCAGTCCTTTTCAGTCTCTGAATCAGATTTTTGCTCAGGTCCCTCAATTTCAGCCAGAAAATACCTGAAATCACAGAAAAACACACAAACTCATAGTAAATTCCAGAAAAGTGAATTTTAACTAAAAACTAATAAAATATACTAAGAACTCAACTAAAACTACCAAAAACATACTAAAAACAATGCCAAAAAAGGTACAAATTATCCGCTCATCACTTTGGGCCACAGCCAAGACTCATAAAATAGCTATGTTCAAGAATCATCATACTTAACTAGGAGAATCAATAACACTATCTGAGTTCTGAGTTCTTATAGATGCCAATCATTCTAAACTTCAAAGGATAAAGCGAGATGCCAAAACTGTTCGGAAGCAAAAAGCTACTAGTCCCGCTCATCTAATTGGAGCTAAGTTTCTTTGATATTTTGGAGTCTATAGTATATTCTCTTCTTTTTATTCTATTTTGATTTTCAGTTGCTTGGGGACAAGCAACAATTTAAGTTTGGTGTTGTGATGAGCGGATAATTTATACGCTTTTTGGCATTGTTTTGAGTATGTTTGTAGTATATTTTGGTTAGTTTTTATTATATTTTTATTAGTTTTTAGTTAAAATTCACTTTTCTGGACTTTACTATGAGTTTGTGTATTTTTCTGTGATTTCAGGTATTTTCTGGCTGAAATTGAGGGTCCTGAGCAAAAATCTGATTTAGAGGCTGAAAAGGACTGCAGATGCTGTTGGATTCTGACCTCCCTGCACTCGAAGTGGCTTTTCTGGAGCTACAGAAGCCCAATGGGCGTGCTCTCAACGGCGTTAGAAAGTAGACATCCTGGGCTTTCCAGCAATGTATAATAGTCCATACTTTGCCCGAGATTTGATGGCCCAAACCGGCGTTGCAAATCAGCTTCAGAATTCCCAGCGTTTAACGCTGGAACTGGCATAAAAATTGGAGTTAAACGCCCAAACTGGCATAAAAGCTGGCGTTTAACTCCAGAAAGAGTCTCTACACGAAAATGCTTCAATGCTCAGCCCAAGCACACACCAAGTGGGCCCGGAAGTGGATTTTTCTGTCATTTACTCAATTCTGTAAACCCTAGGTTACTAGTTCACTATTAATAGGATCTTTTGACATTGTATCTGTACATCATGACACTTTACACGTTTCTCATTGTACCTTTTACAGCATGAGTCTCTAAACCCCATGGTTGGGGGTGAGGAGCTCTGCTGTGTCTTGATGGATTAATGCAATTACTACTGTTTCATATTCAATCATGCTTGCTTCCGTTCTAAGATATCACTTGTTCTTAACCCGGATGAATGTGATGATCCGTGACACTCATCATATTCTCAACTATGAACGCGTGCCTGACAACCACCTCCGTTCTACCTTAGATTGAGTAGATATCTCTTGGATTCCTTAATCAGAATCTTCGTGGTATAAGCTAGAATTGATGGCGGCATTCAAGAGAACCCGGAAGGTCTAAACCTTGTCTGTGGTATTCTGAGTAGGATTCAATGATTGAATGACTGTGACGAGCTTCAAACTCGCGATTGTGGGGCGTTAGTGACAGACGCAAAAGAATCACTGGATTCTATTCCGACATGATCGAGAACCGACAGCTGGATAGCCGTGCCGTGACAGGGTGCGTTGAACATTTCCACTGAGAGGATGGGAGGTAGCCATTGACAACGGTGAAACCCTACATACAGCTTGCCATGGAAGGAGCCTTGCGTGTTTGAAGAAGAAGACAGTAGGAAAGCAGAGGTTCAGAAGACAGAGCATCTCCAAAACCTCAACCTATTCTCCATCACTGCAATTCAAGTACCTGTTCTAAGTTCTTTTGCTTTTTACAATCAATCCTGATAATCTTTGATATCCTGACTAAGAGTTACAAGGTAACCATAGCTTGCTTCAAGCCGACAATCTCCGTGGGATCGACCCTTACTCACGTAAGGTATTACTTGGACGACCCAGTGCACTTGCTGGTTAGTTGTGCGGGATTGCAAAGTGTGATTGCAATTTCGTGCACCACCAAGCTAATCAAAGAGTAATTCAGGGACATCAATTGTTTTTCACTTAAGGGGAGTAATGTGCTAAAAAATCAGAACAAATGGATCTTACAGGCTCAAAAGGGGTTCACAAAGGTGAATGCCAGGGTTGGCCATATAGGTTGGTGAGTTAATCATCAAAGATGGCCTCAATCATGCTAAATGCATCCAAATAACAAATACAGGACATAAAGAATCATGCAAATCATTGATCACAATGAAAAAAAAGGTGTATAGTCACACAAGAACAAACATTATGGTTGAAAAATGCAACCATCTATTAGAACTCAAATCTCACAAGGTATATTGTTCTAGCTCTTTTCTATGTTCTATAAATAAAATACTCCAAGCAAGTTGAAAAATACTAAAATTTTCTTCAATTCAATCAATGGTACGCCCTAAGAAATATTTCAAGGAAATTCCTTGGTGTTCACCAAACTTATTCACTCTGCCATACAACATGCAAGCATTAACTACCAAATAACCATAAACGATAAAGAAATATTTACAAACAATCCAAACAAGGTGCACTAGATATAAAGTTACTCAAAATGAAGAAAAAGAACTACAAGATTACTGCAAAGTGTTTTGAAAAGAGAAATTTTTACCTCCCTCGAAGTCGTCAATCCTCCCCCACACTTAGCTCGTGCACGGTCCTCTGTGCATGCTTACAATCCGGAAGAATGAGAACTTCGGGGTCCACCTTCAACTGGTGGTCTCGGAAATGGGTTGGTCAGCTTCATCGTGCTCCTCCCCAACTAGCTCAGATGAAGCCGTAGGAATGGGGTCGGGGTCTCTTCCTTCTAGCTTTGCCGCTATCCACTCGAAACGCTTGCGCTCCAACTGCTCCATGTGGTGGATATCATGTAAGATATCTTGGTATGAGTCCAAAAGAGATCAAAGAAATGGTAAAGGAGTTGATGAGGTTGATAAACTTGATGGTCGTGTGATGAGCGGATAATTTATACGCTTTTTGGCATTGTTTTTAGGTAGTTTCTAGTAGGATCTAGCTATTTTAAGGGATGTTTTCATTAGTTTTTATGCAAAATTCACAATTCTGGACTTTACTATGAGTTTGTGTATTTTTCTATAATTTCAGGTATTTTTTGGCTGAAATTGAGGGACCTGAGCAAAACTCTAATAGAAGGCTGACAAAGGACTGCTGATGCTGTTGGATTCTGACCACCCTGCACTTGAAATAGATTTTCTGGAGCTACAGAACTCCAAATGGTGCGCTCTCAATGGCGTTCGAAAGTAGACATTCAGAGCTTTCCAGAAATATATAATAGTCCATGCTTTATTCGAGCTTAAATGACGCAAACTGGCGTTCAACGCCAGTTCCATGCTGCATTCTGGAGTCAAACGCCAGAAACACGTCATAAACCAGAGTTAAACGCCAAAAACACATTACAACTTGGCATTTAACTCCAAGAGAAGCCTTTGCACGTGTAAAGCTCAAGCTCAGCCCAAGCACACACCAGGTGGGTCCCAGAAGTGGATTTCTGCATTAATTACTTACTTCTGTAAACCCTAGTAGCTAGTCTAGTATAAATAGGACAATTTACTATTGTATTAGACATCTTGGTTTTTGTCTTTTATCTTAGCATCCATCTTTGGACGTTTAGTTCTTAGACTTTGGGGGCTGGCCATTCGGCCATGCCTGAACCTTGATCATTTATGTATTTTCAACGGTGGAGTTTCTACACACCATAGATTAAGGTGTGGAGCTCTGCTGTACCTCGAGTTTTAATGCAAAGTACTACAGTTTTCTATTCAATTTGGCTTATTCTTACTCTAAGATATTCGTTGCACTTCAACATGATGAATGTGATGATCCGTGACACTCATCATCATTCTCACCTATGAACGAGTGATTGACAACCACTTCCATTCTACCTCAGAATGAGCGAGTATCTCTTGGATTCCCTAACCAGAATCTTTGTGGTATAAGCTAGAACCCTTTGGCGGCCACTCTTGAGGATCCGGAAAGTCTAAACCTTGTCTGTGGTATTCTGTATAGGATTCAGGGATTGAATGGCTATGACGAGCTTCAAACTCGCGATTGTTGGGCGTGATGACAAACGCAAAAGAATCAATAGATTCTATTCCGATATGATCAAGAACCGACAGATGATTAGCCGTGCTGTGACAGAGCATTCGGACTATTTTCACTGAGAGGATGGGATGTAGCCATTGACAACAGTGATGCCCTACATACAGCTTGCCATGGAAAAGAGTAAGAGGGATTGGATGAAAGCAGCAGGAAAGCAGAGATTCAGACGGAACACAGCATCTTCATACACTTATCTGAAATTCCCACCAATGATTTACATAAGTACTTCTATCTTTATTTTCTATTTATTTATTATTATTTTCAAAAACCATTATAACCATATGAATCCGCCTAACTGAGGTTTACAAGGTGACCATAGCTTGCTTCATACCAACAATCTCCGTGGGATTGACCCTTACTCACGGAAGGTTTATTACTTGGACGACCCAGTGCACTTGCTAGTTAGTTGTGTGGAGTTGTGACAAAGTGTGATTCATGTTTGAGAGCACCAAGTCATTGGAGCCATTGTTGATGATCACAATTTCATGCACCAAGTTTTTGGCGCCGTTGTTGGGGATTGTTTGAGTTTGGACAACTGACGGTTCATCTTGTTGCTCATATTAGGTAATTTTCTTTTCAAAAATTTTTCAAAAATCTTCCAAAATTTTTTTTATTTGTTTGCGTTTTTCTAAAAATAAATTTTTGAAAAATCCAAAAAAATTTTATAAAATCATAAAATAAAAAACCAAAAATATTTTGTGTTTCTTGTTTTGAGTCTTGAGTCAATTTTTAAGTTTGGTGTCAATTGCATGTTTTTTAAAATTTATGCATTTTTTTCGAAAATTCATGCATGTGTTATTCATGATCTTCAAGTTGTTCTTGACAATTCTTCTTGTTTGATCTTCATATTTTCTTGTTTTGTGTTTTGTTGTTGTTTTTCTTATGCATTTTTGCATTCATAGTGTCTAAGCATTGAAAATTTCTAAGTTTGGTGTCTTGCATGTTTTTTTCTTTTCTTGAAAATTTTCAAAAATAAGTCTTGATGTTCATCTTGATCTTCAAAGTGTTCTTGGTGTTCATCTTGACATTCATAGTGTTCTTGCATGTATCATTGGTTTTGATCCAAAATCTTCATGTTTTGGGTTAAATTTATATTTTTCTCTCTCATCATTAAAAATTTAAAATTCAAAAAAATATCTTTTCCTTATTTTGCTCATAATTTTCGAAAATTTGAGTTGACTTAGTCGAAAATTTTTAAAACTTAGCTATTGCTTATAAGTCAAGTCAAATTTTCAATTTTTAAAATCCTATCTTTTCAAAATCTTTTTCAAAAATCAAATCTTTTTCATTTTTTTTATTATTTTCAAAAATTTTTAAAATTTATTTTCAAAATCTTTTTCTTATCTTTATTTCAAAATTTCCAAAACTTTACTAACAATTAATGTGATTGATTCAAAAATTTGAAGTTTGTTACTTTCTTGTTAAGAAAGGTTCAATCTTTAAATTCTAGAATCATATCTTTTAGTTTCTTGTTAGTCAAGTAATCAAATTTTAATTTTAAAAATCAAATCTTTTCCAAAATATCTTTTTCAATCATATCTTTTCAAAATATCTTTTTTTTTCAAATTATATATTTTTCAAATTCAATTTCAATATCTTTTCTAACTTCTTATCTTTTTAAAATTAATTTTCAAATCTTTTTCAACTAACTAATTGACTTTTTGTTTGTTTCTTATCTTTTTCAAAACCACCTAACTACTTTTCTCTCTCTAATTTTCGAAAATTACCTTCCTCTTTTTCAAAATTCTTTTAATTAACTAATTATTTCAAATTTTAATTTTAATTATTTTTCTTCTCTTAATTTTCGAAAATCACTAACCCTTTTTCAAAATTTATTTTCGAATTTCTCCCTCTCTCATCTTCTTCTATTTATTTATTTATTTATTTACTAATACTTCTCTTCATCTCAAGAATTCGAACCTATCTTCCCCCTTGTATTTGGATTCTTAACTCTTTTCCTTCCTCTATTCCTTTCTTCTTCTACTAACATAAAGGAATCTCTATACTGTGATATAGAGGATTCCTCTTCCTTTTCTGTTCTCTTCTTTTTCATATGAGCAGGAACAAGGAAAAAGGCAATCTTGTTGAAGCTGATCCTGAACCTGAAAGGACTATGAAGAGGAAACTGAGAGAAGCTAAAATATAATAATCTAGAGACAACCTTACTGAAATTTTTGAACAAGAAAAGGATATGGCAACCAAACCCAACAACAATAATGCAAGCAGGATGCTTAGTGACTATACTACACCTACTTCCAAGTTTGATGGAAGAAGCATCTCAATCCCTACCATTGGAGCAAACAATTTTGAGCTGAAACCTCAACTAGTTGCTCTAATGCAACAGAAGTGCAAGTTCCATGGACTTCCATCAGAAGATCCCTATCAATTTTTAACTGAATTCTTGCAGATCTGTGAGACTGTTAAGACTAATGGAGTAGATCCTGAAGTCTACAGGCTTATGCTTTTCCTTTTTATTGTAAGAGACAGAGCTAGAACATGGTTGGATTCACAACCTAAGGATAGCCTGGACTCCTGGGATAAGCTGGTCACAGCCTTCTTGGCTAAATTCTTTCCTCCTCAAAAGCTGAGCAAGCTTAGATTGGATGTTCAGACATTCAAACAAAAAGATGGTGAATCCCTCTATGAAGCTTGGGAAAGATACAAGCAGATGACCAAAAGGTGTCCTTCTGACATGCTTTCAAAATGGACCATTCTGGATATATTCTATTATAGTCTGTTGGAGTTCTCTAAGATATCACTGGACCATTCTGCAGGTGGATCCATTCACCTAAAGAAAATGCCTGCAGAAGCTCAAGAACTTATTGACATGGTTGCAAATAACCAATTCATGTACACTTCTGAGAGGAATTCCGTGAATAATGGGACGCCTCAGAAGAAGGGAGTACTTGAAATTGATGCTCTGAATGCCATATTGGCTTAGAATAAAATGTTGACTAAGTAAGTCAACATGATTTCTCAAAGTCTGAATGGATGGCAAAATGCATCCAACAGTACTAAAGAGGCATCTTCTGAAAAAGAAGCTTATGATCCTGAGAACCCTACAATAACAGAGGTAAATTACATGAGTGAACCTTATGTAAACACCTATAATTCTTCATGGAGAAATCATCCAAATTTCTCATGGAAGGATCAACAAAAGCCTCAACAAGGCTTTAATAATGGTAGAAGAAATAGGCTCAACAATAGCAAGCCTTTTTCATCATCTTCTTAGCAACAGATAGAGAATTCTGAGTAGAGCACCTCTAACTTAGCAAACATAGTCTCTGATCTGTCTAAGGTCACTTTAAGTTTCATGAGTGAAACAAGGTCCTCCATAAAAAATTTGGAGGCACAAGTGGGCCAGCTGAGTAAGAAAGTCACTGAAACTCCTCCTAGTACTCTCCCAAGCAATACTGAAGAGAATCCAAAAAGAGAGTACAAGGCCATTGACATAATCAACATGGCCGAACCTAGAGAGGAAGGAGAGGACGTGAATCCCAATGAGGAAGACCTCATGGGACGTCTCTCAAGAAAGAAGGAGTTCCCTATTGAGGACCCAAAGGAATCTGAAGGTAATATAGAGACCATAGAGATCCCATTAAACCTCCTTCTGCCATTCATGAGCTCTGAAGACTATTCTTCCTCTGAAGAGGATGAAGATATAACTGGAGAGCAAGTTGCTCAATATCTAGGAGCCATCATAAAACTGAATGCCAAGTTGTTTGGTAATGAGACTTGGGTGAACTTCCCTTGCTCATTAGTGAGCTAGATACATGGGTTCAGCAAACGTTACCTCAAAAGAAACAAGATCCTGGTAAATTCTTAATACCCTGTACCATAGGCACCATGACCTTTGAGAAAGCTCTGTGTGACCTAGGGTCAGGCATAAATCTTATACTACTCTCTGTAATAGAGAAGCTGGGGATCATTAAGGTACAACCTGCCACATTCTCATTAGAGATGGCAGACGGATCATAAAGACAAGCTTATGGATTAGTAAAGGACGTGTTAGTGAAGCTTAAAAGCCTCTACATCCCTGCTGATTTCATAATCTTAGACACTAGGAAGGAGGAGGATGAATGTATCATCCTTGGAAGACCCTTCCTAGCCATAGCAGGAGCTGTGATTGATGTTGACAGAGGAGAGCTAGTCCTTCAATTAAATAGGGACTACCTTGTGTTTAAAGCTCAAGGATCTTCTTCTGCAACCATGGAGAGGAAGCATGAAAAGCTTCTCTCAGTACAGAGTCAAACAAAGCCCCCACAATCAAACTCTAAGTTTGGTGTTGGGATGTGATGAGCGGATAATTTATACGCTTTTTGGCATTGTTTTTAGGTAGTTTTTAGTAAGTTCAAGCTACTTTTAGGGATGTTTTCATTAGTTTTTATGTTAAATTCACATTTCTGGACTTTACTATGAGTTTGTGTGTTTTTCTATAATTTCAGGTAATTTCTGGCTGAAATTGAGGGACTTGAGCAAAACTCTGAAAAAGGCTGACAAAAGGACTGCTGATGCTGTTGGATTCTGACCTCCCTGCACTCGAAATAAATTTTCTGGAGCTACAGAACTTCAAATGACGCGCTCTCAACGGCGTTGGAAAGTAGACATCCAGAGCTTTCCAGCAATATATAATAGTCCATACTTTATTCGGGAATTGACGACGTAAAGTGGCGCTCAACGCCAAGTACATGCTGTTGTCTGGAGTTAAACGCCAGAAACACGTCATAACCCGGAGTTGAACGCCAGAAACACGCTATAACTCGGCATTCAACTCCAATAAACGCCTCAGCTCGTGGATAGATCAAGCTCAGCCCAAACATACACCAAGTGGGCCCCGAAAGTGGATTTATGCATCAATTACTTACTCATGTAAACCCTAGTAGCTAGTTTAGTATAAATAAGACTTTTTACTAGTGTATTACTCGTCTTTTGACCACGTTTCATCCTTGGTCTCAGTTTTGTTTTATTCTTCATCTTAAGAGGCTATTGATCACGTTTTAGGGGGCTGGCCATTCGGCCATGCCTGAACCTTTCACTTATGTATTTTCAACGGTGGAGTTTCTGCACACCATAGATTAAGGGTGTGGAGCTCTGCTGTACCTCAAGTTTCAATACAATCACTATTATTTTCTATCCAATTCTCTTTTACTCTTATTCTAAGATATACGTTGCACTTCAACTTGATGAATGTGATGATCCGTGACACTCATCATCATTCTCACCTATGAACGCACGTGACTGACAACCACTTCCGTTCTACTTTAGGCCGGGTGCATATCTCTTAGATTCCCCAACAGAATCTTCGTGGTATAAGCTAGATAAATGGCGGCATTCATGGGGATCCAGAAAGTCTAACCTTGTCTGTGGTATTCCGAGTAGGATCCAGGGAATCCGGAAAGTCTAACCTTGTCTGTGGTATTCCGAGTAGGATTTCGGTATTGAATGATTGTGACGAGCTTCAAACTCCTGAAGGCTGGGCGTGATGACAAACGCAAAAGAATCAAGGGATTCTACTCCAACCTGATTGAGAACCAACAGATGATTAACCGTGCTGTGACAGAGCATTTGGACCATTTTCACTGAGAGGATGGGATGTAGCCATTGTCAAGGATGATGCCTCCAGATGATTAGCCGTGCAGTGACAGCGCATAGGACCATTTTCCCGAGAGGATGAAAAGTAGCCATTGATGATGGTGATGCCCTACATATAGCTTGCCATGGAAAGGAGTAAGAAGGATTGGATGAAAGCAATAAGAAAGTAGAGATTCGAAAGGATTCTAGCATCTCCACACGCCTATCTGAAATTCCCACTACTGATTTACATAAGTATTTCTATCCCTTTTTATTTTCTATTTATTATTAATTATTCGAAAACCCATAAACTAATATAATCTGCCTAACTGAGATTTACAAGGTGACCATAGCTTGCTTCATACCAACAATCTCTGTGGGATCGACCCTTACTCACGTAAGGTATTACTTGGATGACCCAGTACACTTGCTGGTTAAGTTGAACGGAATTGTGGAAAGAAAGTGCTGAGTTAATTCTTATGCACATGCCAAAGAGCCATTATTGTTGATCACAATTTCGTCCACCAAGTTTTTGGCGCCGTTGCCGGGGATTGTTCAAGTATTGACAACTGACGGTTCATCTTGTTGCTCAGATTAGGTAATTTTCTTTTCAAAAACTTTTTCAAAATTTTTTTTCTTTTCTTTTTCGTTTTTCCAAAAATATTTTCGAAAAAAATTAATAAAAATCCAAAAAAATTCATAAAATCATAAAAACCAAAAATATTTTGTGTTCTTGTTTGAATCTTGAGTCAATTTTTAAGTTTGGTGTCAATTGCATGTTTTTAAAATTTATGCATTAATTTTTCGAAAACTCCATGCATTCATATTGTTCTTCATGATCTTCAAGTTGTTCTTGATAAGTCCTCTTGTTTGATCTTGATGTTCTCTTGTTTTGTGTTGTTTGTTGTTTTTCATATGCATTTTTTGTTTATTAGAGTCCATGCATTGAAGATTTCTAAGTTTGGTGTCTTGCATGGTTTCTTTGCATCAAAAATTTTTCAAAATTATGTTTTTGATGTTCATCATGATCTTCAAAGTGTTCTTGGTGTTCATCTTGACATTCATAGTGTTCTTGCATGCATCTTGTGTTTTGATCCAAAATTTTCATGTTTTGGGTCATATTTGTGTTTTTCTCTTTCATCATTAAAAATTTCAAAAATAAAAAATATCTTTTCCTTATTTTTCTCATAATTTTCGAAAATTTGAGTTGACTTAGTCAAAAATTTTCAAAATTAGTTGTTTCTTACAAGTCAAGTCAAAATTTCAATTTTAAGAATCTTATCTTTTCAAAATCTTTTTCAAAAATCATATCTTTTCCATTTTTTTTATTTTCGAAAATTTTAAAAATTATTTTTCAAAATCTTTTTCTTATCTTTTATATCATATTTTCGAAAATATGCTAACAATTAATGTGATTGATTCAAAAATTTGAAGTTTGTTACTTTCTTGTTAAGAAAGGTTCAATCTTTAAATTCTAGAATCTTATCTTGTAGTTTCTTGTTAGTTAAGTCATTTTAAAAAATTAAATCTTTTTCAAAATATCTTTTTCTTAAAATTTTTATCTTATCTTTTATATCTTATCTAACTTCTTATCTTCTTATCTTTTTAAATTTTGATTTCAAATCTTTTTCAATCAACTAACTAACTTTTTGTTTGTTTCTTATCTTTTTCAAAACCACCTAACCACTTTTCCCTCTCTAATTTTCGAAAATATCTCACCTCTTTTTCAAAAATTCTTTTTGTTCTAAATTTTAATTTTAATTATATCTTATATTTAATTTTCGAAAATTACTAACCCCTTTTTCAAAATTATTTTCGAAATTCTCCCTCTCTTTTCTTATTCTATTTAATTATTTATTTACTAACACTTCTCTTCACCTCTCTTCATCTAAAAATCCGAACCATTCTCCTTTCCTTATCCCCTTTCTTTTTCTACTAACATAAAGGAATCTCTATACTGTGCCATAGAGGATTCCTCTTTCTTTTCTTGTTTTCTTCTCTTTTATATGAGCAGGAACAGGGAAAAAGGCACTCTTGTTGAAATTGATCCTGAACCTGAAAGGACTCTGAAAAGGAAACTAAGAGAAACTAAATTACAACAATCCAGAAACAACCTTTCTGAAATTTTCGAACAAGAGAAGGAGATGGCAGCCGAAAATAATAATAATGCAAGGAGAATGCTTGGTTACTTCACAAAGCCAACGTCCAAATTTGATGGAAGAAGCATCTCCATTCCTGCCATTGGAGCCAACAACTTTGAGCTGAAACCTCAGCTAGTTGCCTTAATGCAACAAAACTACAAGTTTTATGGACTTCCATCTGAAGATCCTTATCAGTTTTTAACTGAGTTATTGCAGATCTGTGAGACTGTAAAGACGAATGGAGTTGATCCTGAAGTCTACAAGCTCATGCTTTTCACTTTTGCTGTAAGAGACAGAGCTAGAATATGGTTGGATTCACAACCTAAGGATAGCTTGGACTCCTGGGATAAGCTGGTCACAGCTTTCTTGGATAAATTCTTTCCTCCTCAAAAGCTGAGCAAGCTGAGAGTGGATGTTCAAACTTTCAAACAAAAAGATGGTGAATCCCTCTATGAAGCTTGGGAAAGATACAAGCAGCTGACCAAAAGATGTCCATCTGACATGTTTTCAGAATGGACCATATTAGATATATTCTATTATGGTCTATCTGATTTTTCGAAAATGTCACTGGACCATTCTGCAGGTGGATCTATTCACCTAAAGAAAACGCCTGAAGAGGCTCAAGAACTCATTGATATGGTTGCAAACAACCAATTCATGTACACTTCTGAGAGGAATTCTGTGAATAATGGGATACCTCAGAAGAAAGGAGTTCTTGAAATTGATGCTCTGAATGCCATATTGGCTCAGAACAAAGTGTTGACTCAACAGGTCAACATGATCTCTCAAAATCTGAATGGATGGCCACATGCATCCAACAGTACTAAAGAGGCAGCTTCTGAAGAAGCTTATGATCCTGAGAACCCTGCCATGGCAGAGGTTAATTACATGGGTGACCCTTATGGAAACACCTATAATTCATCATGGAGAAATCATCCCAATTTCTCATGGAAGGATCAACAAAAGCCTTAACAAGGCTTTAACAATGGTGGACGCAACAGGCTGAGCAATAGCAAGCCTTTTCCATCATCTTCTCAGCAACAGACAGAGAATTCTGAACAAAACACTTCTAATTTAGCCAATCTAGTCTCTGATCTGTCAAAGGCCACTTTCAGTTTCATGAGTGAAACAAGATCCTCCATCAGAAATCTAGAGGCACAAGTGGGCCAGCGGAGTAAGAAAGTCATTGAAACTCCTCCTAGTATTCTCCCAAGCAATACAGAAGAGAATCCAAAAGGAGAGTGCAAGGCCATTGATATAATCAATGTGGCCGAATGCACAAGGGAGGAGGAGGACGAAAATCCTAGTGAGGAAGACCTCCTGGGACGTCCCTCAAGCAAGAAGGAGTTTCCTATTAAGGATCCAAAGGAATCTGAGGTTCATACAGAGACCATAGAGATTCCATTAAATCTCCTTCTGCCATTCATGAGCTCTGAAGACTATTCTTCCTCTGATGAAAATGAAGATGTGACTGGAGAGCAAGTTGCTCAATATTTAGGAGCTATCATGAAGCTGAATGCCAAGTTGTTTGGTAATGAGACTTGGGAAAGTGAACCTCCTTTGCTCATTAGTGAACTGGATACCTGGATTCAGCAAATTTTACCTCAAAAGAAACAAGATCCTGGCAAGTTTTTGATACCTTGTACCATAGGCACCATGACCTTTGCAAAAGCTCTGTGTGATCTGGGATCAGGGATAAATCTTATGCCACTCTCTGTAATGGAGAAGCTGGGGATCATTGAGGTACAACCTGCCTTGTTCTCATTACAACTGGTAGACAAGTCATTGAGACAAGCTTATGGAATAGTAGACGACGTGCTAGTAAAGGTTGAAGGCCTTTACATCCCTGCTGATTTCATAATCTTAGACACTAGGAAGGAAGAGGTTGAGTGCATCATCCTTGGAAGACCTTTCCTAGCCATAGCAGGAGCTGTGATAGATGTCAACAGAGGTGAATTAGTCCTTCAATTGAATGGGGACTACCTTGTGTTTAAAGCACAGGGCCATCCCTCTGTGACAAAAGAGAGTAAGCATGAAGAGCTTCTCTCAGTTCAGAGTCAAGAAGAGCCCCCACAGTCAAACTATAAGTTTGGTGTTGGGAGGCCACAACAAAACTCTAAGTTTGGTGTTAGGATCCCATATCCAAACTCTAAGTTTGGTGTTGGGACTATACAACATTGACCTGATCACCTTGTAGCTCCATGAGAGCCACTGTCAAGCTATTGACATTAAAGAAGCGCTTGTTGGGAGGCAACCCAATTTTATTTATCTAATTTTTATTTTATTTTTATTTTGTGTTTTATTAGGTACATGATCATGGGGAGTCACGAAAAAAATATAAAAATTAAAAATAGAATAAAAAACAGCAGAAGAAAAATCACACCCTGGAGGAAGCACAGGCTGGCGTTCAACGCCAGTAAGGAGCATCTGGCTGGCGTTCAATGCCAGAACAGAGCATGCATCTGGCGCTGAACGCCAGAAACAAGCAACATTCTGGCGCTGAACGCCAGGAATGTGCCTAGAGGAAAAGCTGGCGCTGAACGCCAGTAACAAGCATGAAACAGGCGTTCAACGCCAGAAACATGCTTTACATGGGCGTTAAACGCCCAGAACGTGCACTACTCGACGTTTAAACACCATAATGGTATGCAAAGGCATTTTACATGCCTATTTGGTGCAAGGATGGAATTCCTTGACACCTCAGGATCTATGGACCCCACAGGATCACCTCAGGATCTGTGGACCCCACAGAATCCCCACCTACTATATTCCCACCTTACCTCCTAATCCTATTTTCACTCTTCCCCATGTCACACTTCCCAAAAACCCTTCACCAATCACCTCAATCTCTCTTCCCAATTACCCCCTTCACCACTCACATCCATCCACTCTTCCCCATAAACCCCACCTACCTTCAAAATTCAAAAACATTTTCCCACCCAATCTCACCCTAAATGGCCGAACCTACCCTTCCCCCTCTCCCTATATATACCCTTCCATTCTACTTCATTTTCACACAACACTACCCCCTCTACTATACCTTGGCCGAACCCACACTCCACCTTCTCCTCCATATTTTCTTCTTCTTCTTCTTCTCTTCTTTCTTCTCTTGCTCAAGGACGAGCAATATTTTAAGTTTGGTGTGGTAAAAGCATAAGCCTTTTGTTTTTCCACTACCATCAATGGCACCTAAGGCCGGAGAATCATCTAGAAAAGGAAAAGGGAAGACAAAAGCTTCCACCTCCGAGTCATGGGAGATGGAAAGATTCATCTCCAAGAGCCATCAAGACCACTTCTATGATGTTGTGGCAAAGAAGAAGGTGATCCCTGAGGTCCCTTTCAAGCTCAAGAAAAATGAGTATCCGGAGATCCGACATGAAATCCGAAGAAGAGGTTGGGAAGTCCTAACCAACCTCATGCAACAAGTCGGAATCTTAATGGTTCAAGAGTTCTATGCCAATGCATGGATCACTAGGAACCATGATCAAAGTATGAACCCGAGTCCAAAGAATTATCTCACAATGGTTCGGGGGAAATACTTAGATTTTAGTCCGGAGAATGTGAGATTGGCATTCCACTTGCCCATGATGCAAGGAGATTAACGCCCCTACACTAGAAGGGTCAACTTTAATTAAAGGTTGGACCAAGTCCTTATGGACATATGTGTGGAAGGAGCTCAATGGAAGAGAGACTCCAAAGGCAAGCCAGTCCAACTAAGAAGACTGTACCTCAAGCCTGTGGCTAGAGGATGGTTGGAATTCATTCAACGCTCCATCATTCCCACTAGCAACCGATCTGAAGTTACTGTGGATCGGGCCATCATGATTCATAGCATCATGATTGGAGAGGAAGTAGAAGTTCATGAGGTCATCTCCAATGAAATCTACAAAATAGCCGACAAGCCCTCCACCATGGCAAGGCTAGCTTTTCCTCACCTTATTTGCCATCTATGTTACTCAGCTGGTGTTATCATAGAAGGAGACATCTCCATTGAAGAGGATAAGCCCATCACCAAGAAGAGGATGGAGCAAGCAAGAGAGACCCTCCATGGTTCTCAAGAGATGCATGAGGAAGCTCATCATCAAGAAATCCCTGAGATGCCTCAAGGGATGCACTTTCCTCCCAACAACTATTGGGAACAACTCAACACTTCCTTAGAAGATTTGAGCGACAATGTGGAACAATTAAGGGTGGAACATCATGAGCACTCCATCATTCTCCAAGAAATAAGAGAAGATCAAAGAGCAATGAGGGAGGAGCAACAAAGGCAAGGAAGGGACATAGAAGAGCTTAAGGATATTGTTGGTCCTTCAAGAAGAAGACGCCACTAAGGTGGATTCATTCCTTGTTCTTATTTCTTTCTGTTTTTCGGTTTCTATGTTATGTTTATCTATGTCTTGTGTCTCTACTTCATGATCATTAGTATGTAGTAACTATGTCTTAAAGCTATGAATAAAATCCATTAATCCTTCACCTCTCTTAAATGAAAAATGTTTTAATTCAAAAGAACAAGAAGTACATGAATTTCGAATTTATCCTTGAAATTAATTTAATTATATTGATGTGGTGACAATACTTTTTGTTTTTTGAATGAATGCTTGAACAGTGCATATTTTTTATCTTGTTGTTTATGAATGTTAAAATTGTTGGCTCTTGAAAGAATGATGAATAAAGAGAAATGTTATTGATGATCTGAAAAATCATGGAATTGATTCTTGAAGCAAGAAAAAGCAGTGAAAAGTAAAAAGCTTGCGAAAAAAAAAATTGGCGGAAAAAAAAATAGAAAGAAAAAGAAAAAGCAAGCAGAAAAAGCCAATAGCCCTTAAAACCAAAAGGCAAGGGTAAAAAGGATCCAAGGCTTTGAGCATCAATGGATAGGAGGGCCCAAGGAAGTAAAATCCAGGCCTAAGCGGCTAATTCAAAGCTGTCCCTAACCATGTGCTTGTGTCATGAAGGTCCAAGTGAAAAGCTTGAGACTGAGTGGTTAAAGTCGTGATCCAAAGCAAAAAGAGTGTGCTTAAGAGCTCTGGACACCACTAACTGGGGACTCTAGCAAAGCTAGGTCACAATCTGAAAAGGTTCACCTAGTTATGTGTCTGTGGCATTTATGTATCCGGTGGTAATACTGGAAAACAAAGTGCTTAGGGCCACAGCCAAGACTCATAAGTAGCTGTGTTCAAGAATCAACATGCTTAACTAGGAAAATCAATAACACTATCCGAAATTCTAAGTTCCTAGAGAAGCCAATCATTCTAAACTTCAAAGGAAAAAGTGAGATGCTAAAACTGTTCAGAAGCAAAAACTCTTCTTTCTATCCTATTTGAGTTTTAGTTGCTTGGGGACAAGCAACAATTTAAGTTTGGTGTTGTGATGAGCGGATAATTTATACGCTTTTTGGCATTATTTTTAGGTAGTTTTTAGTAAGTTCAAGTTACTTTTAGGGATGTTTTCATTAGTTTTTATGTTAAATTCACATTTCTGAACTTTACTATGAGTTTGTGTGTTTTTCTGTAATTTCAGGTAGTTTCTGGCTGAAATTGAGGGACTTGAGCAAAACTCTGAAAAAGGCTGACAAAAGGACTGCTGATGCTGTTGGATTCTGACCTCCCTGCATTCGAAATGGATTTTCTGGAGCTACAGAACTCCAAATGGCGCGCTCTTAAGGCGTTGGAAAGTAGACATTCAGAGCTTTCCAGCAATATATAATAGTCCATACTTTATTCGGGAATTGACGACGTAAAGTGGCGCTCAACGCCAAGTACATGCTGCTGTCTGGAGTTAAACGCCAGAAACACGTCATAACCCGGAGTTGAACGCCAGAAACACGCTATAACTCTGTGTTCAACTCCAATAAATGCCTCAGCTCGTGGATAGATCAAGTTCAGCCCAAACATACACCAAGTGGGCCCCGGAAGTGGATTTATGCATCAATTACTTACTCATGTAAACCCTAGTAGCTAGTTTAGTATAAATAAGACTTTTTACTAGTGTATTACTCGTCTTTTGACCACGTTTCATCCTTGGTCTCAGTTTTGTTTTATTCTTCATCTTAAGAGGCTATTGATCATGTTTTAGGGGGCTGGCCATTTGGCCATGCCTGAACCTTTCACTTATGTATTTTCAACGGTGGAGTTTCTGCACACCATAGATTAAGGGTGTGGAGCTCTGCTGTACCTCAAGTTTCAATACAATCACTATTATTTTCTATCCAATTCTCTTTTACTCTTATTCCAAGATATACGTTGCACTTCAACTTGATGAATGTGATGATCCGTGACACTCATCATCATTCTCACCTATGAACGCACGTGACTGACAACCACTTCCGTTCTACTTTAGGCCGGGCGCATATCTCTTAGATTCCCCAACAGAATCTTCGTGGTATAAGCTAGATAGATGGCGGCATTCATGGGGATCCGGAAAGTCTAACCTTGTCTGTGGTATTCCGAGTAGGATCCAGGGAATCCGGAAAGTCTAACCTTGTCTGTGGTATTCCGAGTAGGATTCCGGTATTGAATGACTGTGACGAGCTTCAAACTCCTGAAGGCTGGGCGTGATGACAAACGCAAAAGAATCAAGGGATTCTACTCCAACCTGATTGAGAACCGACAGATGATTAGCCGTGCTGTGACAGAGCATTTGGACCATTTTCCCGAGAGGATGAAAAGTAGCCATTGATGATGGTGATGCCCTACATATAGCTTGCCATGGAAAGGAGTAAGAAGGACTGGATGAAAGCAATTAGAAAGTAGAGATTCGAAAGGATTCTAGCATCTCCACATGCCTATCTGAAATTCCCACTACTGATTTACATAAGTATTTCTATCCCTTTTTATTTTCTATTTATTATTAATTATTCGAAAATCCATAAACCAATATAATCTGCCTAACTGAGATTTACAAGGTGACCATAGCTTGCTTCATACCAACAATCTCTGTGGGATCGACCCTTACTCACGTAAGGTATTACTTGGATGACCCAGTACACTTGTTGGTTAAGTTGAACGGAGTTGTGGAAAGAAAGTGCTGAGTTAATTCTTATGCACATGCCAAAGAGCCATTATTATTGATCACAATTTCGTCCACCAGGATGCCACAACCAAACTCTAAGTTTGGTATTGAACCCCCACATTCAAACTCTAAGTTTGGTGTTGGGAGTCCACAACATTGACCTGATCACCTGTGAGGCTCCATGAGAGCCCACTGTCAAGCTATTGACATTAAAGAAGTGCTTATTGGGAGGCAACCCAATTTTTATTTATCTAATTCTATTTTTATTGTTCTTTTATGTTTTATTAGGTTCATGATCATGTGGAGTCACAAAACAAATACTAAAATTAAAAACAAAATCAAAAATAGCAGAAGAAACAGCACACCCTGGAGGAAGGGCTTACTGGTGTTTAAACGCCAGTAAGGAGCATCTGGTTGGCGTTCAACGCCAGAACAGAGCATGGATCTGGCGTTGAATGCCAGAAACATGCAGCAATCTGGCGTTTAAATGCCAGGATTGCACACTGAGGAAAGCTGGCATTCAACGCCAGAAACATGCTGCAGACTGGCGTTGAACGCCCAAAACAAGCATAGAACTGGCATTTAACGCTAGAAACAAGCATAAATCTGGCGTTAAACGCCAGGATTGCATGTAGAGGGCATTTTACATGCCTCATTGGTGCAGGGATGTAAATCCTTGACACCTCAGGATCTATGGACCCCACAGGATCATCTCAGGATCTGTGGACCCCACAGGATCCCTACCTACCTCAACTCACCCTCTCTCTCTTTTTCACACAAACCAATAAACACTCTTCCCCAAAACCCTTCACCAATCACCTCAATCTCTCTTCCCCATCACCTCTTCACCACTCTCATCCATCTACTCTTCCCCAAAAACCCCACCTACCTTCATAATTCAAAATCTCTTTCCCACTCAAATCCACCCTAAATGGCCGAACCAACTCCCTCTCCCTTCACTATATAAACCCCTCCATCCTTCTTTATTTTTACACAACACAACCTTCTCTTCTCCCCCTTGGCCGAATACACATCTCTCTCCTTCTCCTCCATATTTTTTTCTTCTTCTTCTATTCTTTCTTCTTTTGCTCGAGGGCGAGCAATATTCTATGTTTGGTGTGGTAAAAGCATAGCTTTTTTGTTTTTCCATAACCATTGATGGCACCTAAGGCCGGAGAAACCTCTAGAAAAGGGAAAGGGAAGACAAAAGCTTCCACCTCTGAGTCATTGGAGATGGAGAGATTCATCTCAAAAGCCCATCAAGACCACTTCTATGAAGTTGTGGCCAAGAAGAAGGTGATCCCCGAGATCCCTTTCAAGCTCAAGAAAAATGAGTATCCGGAGATTCGACATGAGATCCAAAGAAGAGGTTGGGAAGTTCTTACCAACCCCATTCAACAAGTCGGAATCCTAATGGTTCAAGAGTTCTATGCCAATGCATGGATCACTAGGAACCATGATCAAAGTATGAACCCGAATCCAAAGAATTATCTTACAATGGTTCGGGGGAAATACTTAGATTTCAGTCTGGAAAATGTGAGATTGGCATTCAACTTGTCTATGATACAAGAAGATGCACGCCCCTAAACTAGAAGGGTCAACTTTGACCAAAGGTTGGACCAAGTCCTTATGGACATATGTGTGGAAGGAGCTCAATGGAAAAGAGACTCAAAAGGCAAGCCGGTTCAATTAAGAAGACTGGACCTAAAGCCTGTGGCTAGAGGATGGTTGGAATTCATCCAACGCTCCATCATCCCCACTAGCAACCGATCTGAAGTTACTGTGGATCGGGCCATCATGATCCATAGCATCATGATTGGAGAGGAAGTAGAAGTTCATGAGGTCATCTCTCTAGAACTCTACAAAGTGGCCGAAAAGCCCTCCACCTTGGCAAGACTAGATTTTTCTCATCTCATTTGCCATCTATGCTACTCAGCTGGATTTATCATAAAAGGAGATACCCTCATTGAGGAGGACAAGCCCATCACTATGACGAGGATGGAGCAAACAAGAGAGCCTATTCATGGATCTCAAGAGACGCATGATGAAGCTCATCATCAAGGAATCCCTGAGATACCTCAAGGGATGCATTTTCCTCCAAATAACTATTGGGAACAACTCAATACTTCTCTAGAAGACTTGAGTTATAATATGGACCAACTAAGGGTGGAACATCAAGAGCACTCCATTATTCTCCATGAGATTAGAGAAGATCAAAGAGCAATGAAGGAGGAGCAGCAAAGGCAAGGAAGAGACATAGAAGAGCTCAAGAACATCATTGGTCCTTCAAGAAGAAGACGCCACCATCACTAAGGTGGACTCATTCCTTAACTTCCTTGTTCTTATCTCTCTGTTTTTCGGTTTTATGCTTCATGTTTGTTTATGTTTTGTGTCTTCATTACATGATCATTAGTATTTAGTAACTATGTCTTAAGGCTATGAATAAATCCATGAATCCTTCACCTCTCTTAAATGAAAAATGTTTCTAATACAAAAGAACAAGAAGTACATGAGTTTCGAATTTATCCTCGAACTTAGTTTAATTATATTGATGTGGTGACAATACTTTTTGTTTTCTGAATGAATGCTTGAACAGTGCATATTTTTTATCTTGTTGTTTATGAATGTTAAAATTTTTGGCTCATGAAAGAATGATGAACAAGAGAAATGTTATTGATGATCTGAGAAATCATAAAATTGATTCTTGAAGCAAGAAAAAGCAGTGAAGAACAAAGCTTGCGAAAAAAAAGTGGCAAAAAAATAGAAAGAAAAAGAAAAAACAAGCAGAAAAATCAATAGCCCTTAAAACCAAAAGGCAAGGGTAAAAAAAGGATCCAAGGCTTTGAGCATCAATGGATAGGAGGGCCCAAGGAAATAAATCCATGCCTAAGCGGCTAAATCAAGCTATCCCTAACCATGTGCTTGTGGCATGCAGGTCCAAGTGAAAAGCTTGAGGCTGAGTGGTTAAAGTCGTGATCCAAAGCAAAAAGAGTGTGCTTAAGAGCTCTGGACACCTTTAACTAGGAACTTTAGCAAAGCTGAGTCACAATCTAAAAAGGTTCACCCAGTCATGTATCTGTGGCATTTATGTATCCGGTGGTAATACTGGAAAACAAAGTGCTTAAGGCCACGGCCAAGACTCATAAAAGTAGCTGTGTTTAAGAATCAACATACTTAACTAGGAGAATTAATAATACTATCCAAAATTCTGAGTTCCTACAAATGCCAATCATACTAAACTTCAAAGGAAAAAGTGAGATGCCAAAATTGTTCAGAAGCAAAAAGCTACAAGTCCCGCTCATCTAATTAGAGCTAATATTCATTGATATTTTGGGATTTATAGTATATTCTCTTCTTTTTATCCTATTTGATTTTTAGTTACTTGGGGACAAGCAACAATTTAAGTTTGGTGTTGTGATGAGCAGATAATTTATACGCTTTTTGGCATTATTTTTAGGTAGTTTCTAGTAGGATCTAGCTACTTTTAGGGATGTTTTCATTAGTTTTTAGGCAAAATTCATATTTCTGGACTTTACTATGAGTTTGTGTGTTTTTCTGTAATTTCAGGTATTTTCTGGCTGAAATTGAGGGACCTGAGCAAAACTCTGATAGAAGGCTGACGAAGGACTGCTGATGCTGTTGGATTCAGACCTCCTTGCACTCGAAATGGATTTTCTAGAGCTACAGAACTCCAAATGGCGCGCTCTTAATGGCGTTGGAAAGTAGACATCCAGAGCTTTCCAGAAATATATAATAGTCCATACTTTATTCGAGCTTAGACGACACAAACTGGCGTTCAACGCCAGTTCCATGCTGCATTCTGGAGTCAAACGCCAGAAACACGTAAACGCCAAAAACACGTTACAACTTGGCGTTTAACTCCAAGAAAAGCCTCTGCACGTGTAAAGATCATGCTCAGCCCAAGTACACACCAAGTGGGCCCCGGAAGTGGATTTCTGCATTAATTACTTACTTCTGTAAACCCTAGTAGCTAGTCTAGTATAAATAGGACAATTTACTATTGTATTAGACATCTTGGTTTTTGTCTTTTATCTTAGCATCCATCTTTGGATGTTTAGTTCTTAGACTTTGGGGGCTGGCCATTCGGCCATGCCTGAACCTTGATCACTTATGTATTTTCAACGGTGGAGTTTCTACACACCGTAGATTAAGGTGTAGAGCTCTGCTGTACCTCGCATTTTAATGCAAAGTATTACAGTTTTCTATTCAGTTCAGCTTATTCTTACTCTAAGATATTCGTTGCACTTCAACATGATGAATGTGATGATCCGTGACACTCATCATCATTCTCACCTATGAACGAGTGATTGACAACCACTTCCGTTCTACCTTAGAACGAGCGAGTATCTTTTGGATTCCCTAACCAGAATCTTTGTGGTATAAGTTAGAACCCTTTGGCGGCCACTCTTGAGGATTCGGAAAGTCTAAACCTTGTCTGTGGTATTCCGAGTAGGATTCAGGGATTGAATGGCTGTGAGGAGCTTCAAACTCGCGATTGTTGGGCGTGATGACAAACGCAAAAGAATCAATAGATTCTATTCCGACATGATCAAGAATCGACAGATGATTAGCCGTGCTGTGACAGAGCATTCGGACCATTTTCAGTGAGAGGATGGGATGTAGCCATTGACAACGGTGATGCCCTACATACAGCTTGCTGGTGCACGAAATTGCAATCACACTTTTGCAATCCCGCACAACTAACCAGCAAGTGCACTGGGTCGTCCAAGTAATACCTTACGTGAGTAAGGGTCGATCCCACGGAGATTGTCGGCTTGAAGCAAGCTATGGTTATCTTGTAACTCTTAGTCAGGATATCAAAAATTATCAGGATTGATTGTGAAAAGCAAAAGATCATGAAATAAGTACTTGTTTTGCAGTAATGGGGAACAGGTTGAGGTTTTGGAGATGCTCTGTCTTCTGAACCTCTGCTTTCCTACTGTCTTCTTCTTCAAGCACGCAAGGCTCCTTCCATGGCAAGCTGTATGTAGGGTTTCACCGTTGTCAATGGCTACCTCCCATCCTCTCAGTGAAAATGTTCAACGCACCCTGTCACGGTACGGCTATTCAGCTGTCGGTTCTCGATCATGTCGGAATAGAATCCAGTGATTCTTTTGCGTCTGTCACTAACGCCCCATAATTGCGAGTTTGAAGCTCGTCACAGTCATTCAATCATTGAATCCTACTCAGAATATCACAGACAAGGTTTAGACCTTCCGGATTCTCTTGAATGCCGCCATCAATTCTAGCTTATACCACGAAGATTCTGGTTAAGGAATCCAAGAGATATCTACTCAATCTAAGGTAGAACGGAGGTGGTTGTCAGGCACAAGTTCATAGGTGAGAATGATGATGAGTGTCACAGATCATCACATTCATCAGGTTTAGGAACAAGTGATATCTTAGAATAGAAGCAAGCGTGATTGAATGAAAAACAGTAGTAATTGCATTAATCCATCAAGACACAGCAGAGCTCCTCACCCCCAACCATGGGGTTTAGAGACTCATGCTGTAGAAGATACAATGAGAAACGTGTAAAGTGTCTTGAGGTACAGATACAATGTCAAAAGATCCTATTAATAGTGAACTAGTAACCTAGGGTTTACAGAATTGAGTAAATGACAGAAAAATCCACTTCCGGGCCCACTTGGTGTGTGCTTGGGCTGAGCATTGAAGCATTTTCGTATAGAGACTCTTTCTGGAGTTAAACGCTAGCTTTTAGGCCAGTTTGGGCGTTTAACTCCAATTTTTATGCCAGTTCCAGCGTTAAACGCTGGAAATTCTGAAGCTGATTTGCAACGCCGGTTTGGGCCATCAAATCTCGGGCAAAGTATGGACTATTATATATTGCTGGAACGCCCAGGATGTCTACTTTCCAACGCCGTTGAGAGCGCGCCAATTGGGCTTCTATAGCTCCAGAAAATCTACTTCGAGTGCAGGGAGGTCAGAATCCAACAGCATCTGCAGTCCTTTTCAGCCTCTAAATCAGATTTTTGCTCAGGACCCTCAATTTCAGCCAGAAAATACCTGAAATCACAGAAAAACACACAAACTCATAGTAAAATCCAGAAAAGTAAATTTTAACTAAAAACTAATAAAAATATAATAAAAACTAACTAAAATATACTAAAAACATACTCAAAACAATGCCAAAAAGCGTATAATTTATCCGCTCATCACAACACCAAACTTAAATTGTTGCTTGTCCCCAAGCAACTGAAAATCAAAATAGAATAAAAAGAAGAGAATATACTATAGACTCCAAGATATCAAAGAAACTTAGCTCCAATTAGATGAGCGGGACTAGTAGCTTTTTGCTTCCGAACAGTTTTGGCATCTCGCTTTATCCTTTGAAGTTTAGAATGATTGGCATCTATAAGAACTCAGAACTCAGATAGTGTTATTGATTCTCCTAGTTAAGTATGATGATTCTTGAACACAGCTACTTTATGAGTCTTGGCCGTGGCCCAAAGCACTCTGTCTTCCAGTATTACCACCGGATACATACATGCCACAGACACATAATTGGGTGAACCATTTCAGATTGTGACTCAGCTTTGCTAGAGTCCCCAATTAGAGGTGTCCAGGGTTCTTAAGCACACTCTTTTTGCCTTGGATCACAACTTTATTTCTTTCTTTTTCTTTCTTTTTCTCTTTTTTTTTTCACTGCTTTTTCTTGCTTCAAGAATCATTTTTATGATTTTTCAGATCCTCAGTAACATGTCTCCTTTTTCATCATTCTTTCAAGAGCCAACAATTTTAACATTCTTAAAACAACAAATTCAAAAGACATGTGCACTGTTCAAGCATTCATTCAGAAAACAAAAAGTATTGTCACCACATCAAACTAATTCAACTAGTTTCAAAGATGAATTCGAAATCCTGTACTTCTTGTTCTTTTGTGATTAGAGCATTTTTCATTTAAGAGAGGTGATGGATTCATAGGACATTCATAGCTTTAAGGCATAGACACTAAGATACTAATGATCATGTAATAAGACACAAACATAGATAAACATAAGCATAAAAATTCGAAAAATAGAAAATAAAGAACAAGGAGACTAAAGACCATAGCTTGCTTCATACCAAAAATCTCCGTGGGATCGACCCTTACTCACATAAGGTTTATTACTTGGACGACCTAGTGCACTTGCTGGTTAGTTGTGCGGAGATGTGAGAAAGTGTGATTCACGTTTGAGAGCACCAAGTCATTAGAGCCATTATTGATGATCACAATTTTGTACACCATCGTGCTGTGATTGTCTTCCTCTTGGGGGTGTTTTCTTTATTGATCCTTCCAAATTCCCCCTCGGAATGTACTTGTTGCCTCTTGGAAACTCGAACATGATGTCTGACGGAAATGGAATGTTGATCTTCTTCTTCTCAATGAGTTTCCAAATCGATGTACGTATCAAAGGCACGATGGCTATGTTCTTTCCTTCTGTAATAACCCAAAGTAACAAAGCAGTCTTGAATCTGACATGGGTAGCATGGGTGCTGATGCGGGATTTATAACCTACAGACTAGCTGGCAAGTGCACCGGGTCGTACCAAGTAATACCTCAGGTGAGTGAGGGTCGATCCCACGAGGATTGATGGACTAAGCAACAATGGTTAAATGATTTACTTAGTTAGGCAAGCAGAAAAGAGTGTTGGATGTTCATAGAGAATTAAACAATAATCAAGAATATCAGAATGCAAGCAGTAAAGAAGTTGTGAAATATAAATGGAGAAACAATTAACGTTTCAGAGATATCTATTTTCTGGATTGACTTTTCTTATTAATTTATTTTAATCATGCAAGATTTAATTCATGGCAAAATATATGTGACTAGACCCTAATTCCTTAGACCTTCCTAGTCTCTTCTAAAATTCATTAACTGCCAATTCCTTGGTCAATTAATTCCAATTAGAGGGTTATGATCAAATTCCAGCTTGTATGCCACAAAAATTCTAATTATCCAAATATAAGAGGATTATATGTCACGTATCCCGTTAAATCCAAATAATTAAAATTTAGGAGAAATTATTTTCAACCTGTTGTTCAAGTAAAGAGCTTTTCCAAGTTATTGATAAACCCCGATTTCGTGGTTTATTTTGTGCTTATTTTGAGGGATTTATTCACCTTTTCCCACATTTATTCAACGAAATAGCATGGTTTCGTAATTCTCCTTTGAATTGTGCTTGAATGTAAAAACATGCTTTTTAGGCCTTAAATCGGTAATTTTAATTCATTTTAATTCCATTCGATGCCTTGATGTGTTTGTTAAGTAATTTCAGGTCCATAAGGCAAGTATTGGATGGAAGAAATGAAGAGAAAAGCATGCTAAGAGGAGAATGCATGAAGAAACAAAGATTTGGAATGCACCAATGGACGCGCACGCGTACAAGGCGCGCACGTGCAAAAGTGGTTTTCCACAAGGACACGCACGCGTACATACCGCTTCCGCGCGGATGAGGATTTGCCAATTGACGTACACGCGCACATGGCACGCGCGCGCCAATACTCTTACTTGGCCCACTTAAAGGCGAAACGCTGGGGGCGATTTCTGAGCAGCCCAGGCCCAATTCCAACTTGTTTCTGAGTGTATTTCATGCAGAATTGAAGTCCAAGCAAGGGGGAGCAATTAGTTTTAGCCAACATGAGCCTTTAGTTAATTTTCTAGAGAGAGAAGCTCCCTCTTCTCTATAGAATTAGGTTAGGTTAATTTCCATCTTAGATCTAGGTTTAATTCATGCTTTGATTTACTTTTCTTTTACAATTCCTTGTTCCTCTACTCTTTCTCTCTTTAATTTGTATCTCATTCTTGTAATTGCTTACTTTGTTGTTGATGCACTTTTTGTTCTTCTATTTTCAATTCAATGCAATTTATGATTCATGTTTCTTTATTGTTCATTTGATTTGTTGTTGTTTAATTCCTTGCAATTGAGTAGTGTAGCTTTACATTCCTTGCAATTTTACTATGCTTTCCTTGTATGCCTTCCAAGTGTTTGATAAAATACTTGGAAGGATGTTAGAGTAGATTTTGAGCATTCTTGGCTTGGAAAGAGTAATTGGGCAATCTTGAGTCATGAAAACCCAACTCATGTTGGCGATCTAGAGTTGTTAGCTAGTATTGTTTCCATTGACGCTAATCTTTTGCTAATTTAATTAGTGAGTTGATTAGGACTTATGGAATATTGTTTCCATTGACGCTAATCTTTTACTAATTAAATCAGTGAGTTGATTAGGACTTTTGGATTGAGATTAGCTAGTCTCGTTAGACTTTCTCCCTATTTGTTGGAGTTGACGTAATGAGATAAATTCTTCTTTATATTTGCGAAATGATTGATTATCTTGTTTGACTTTCTCCCTAATTGTTGGAGTTGACTAAATAAGATGAATTAATCATGCATGACTAGGATAGAAAGCCTATGATCTCAATTCATTGCCATGAATATCTCTCTTTATTAATTGTCTTCTTTAATTACTTGTTGGTTTACTTTTCTTGCCTTTTAAATTCTTGCCCTCATATCACTCAAAACCCCCATATACCCCTCATAGCCAATAATCATACACTTCATTATAACTCCTCGTGAGACGACCCGGAGTCCAAAGACTCCGGTTATAAATTCATTTGGGGTTTGTTATCTGTGACAACCTAAATTTTTGCATGAGAGGACTATTGTTGGTTTAGAAACTATACTTTACAACAAGCTTTCATTTGTGAAATTCTAGACCATACAAAAGTCCGATCATCAGTTATATAAGAACTCAAGTAGAACATGGGTCATACTTCCATTCCACCCAAATTCATAAAATAAAGAACGAAAACAATTCTTGAAATATAAATCAAAACATGAATTAAAATAGAAAATAATAGTATCAATCCATACAATAGACAGAGCTCCTAACCTTAACAGTGGAGGTTTAGTTGCTCATGGTTCAGAGAGAAAATAAGGATTCAGGTAAACTGTAGAGTACGGAATGTAAATTAGTATAGAATTCCCTAATGGAATCCCTTGGAATCCTCCTAAAGAAGAAAAGTTTCTCCTTTTTATAACTAATCCTAATTAATTTAAAATCTAATATCTAAAATTAAGATAATATCTTTTCCTCTTTTCAAATTCAAATTTGAATCAGAATCAATTAAATAATCCACGCCTTGTAATGTGGAGACCACTTGGCTTCACTGCATCCGCACCAAACTTAGTAGAGAAATGCGCCTTACTTGAGTGCCAAAATGGGGCCCAGAAATCGCCACCAAGGTTTTCTGCGTTTTCTTCACGTGGCGCATGTCACGCGTACGCGTCGATGGTCTATTCTGCGTGTCACGCGTACGCGTCAGGTATGCGTACGCGTCACTGTGCAACTTCGCTTTTCACGCGTACGCGTTAGGCACGTGCACGCATCAGGTACGCGCACGCGTCAAGTACGCAAACGCATCGCTCCTCGCCGTCATCTCCTTTAATTCTTGTGCTGCAGAAACTCCATCAAATCCAGCTGAATGCTGCCTAAAATAAACAGAATTGCACAAGACTCAAAGTAGCATCCATAGTGGCTAAAAGATAATTAATTCTTGATTAAACTTAACAATTTAAATGCAAATTCACTAGGAAAAGATGAGAAAGATGCTCACGCATCAGGTGCTAGGAATGATATAGTCTACCATAATTTGATGGCAAATACGAGCCTCGGCATTCAAATCAGAGTAAGCAATGCTAGTGGGAACAGATTTCCTCCCTTTGCTAAACTCCCAAGAAGCACTAGGACGGCCAATTCTCTCAAGAATATGAGCCAAAGACATCCTCTCCTTGAACACATTCGCTTTGATTCTTAGATAGTCATTTTTCTCGGGCGAAATGTGGGAGATCTTAAGAATAGCTTCTAGATATTGGTAGTTGGTATAGGATTCCCACACCATGGTTTTATTAACATCAATTGGATCTTGTTCAAGAAACTCCCAATGAAGCGAGGCAATTTGTTCATGGATGACCGCCTTGTATTCGTTTAGAATCTTAAGCATCCGCTCCCAATGGATTGTCCTTTTCTCAAATTTCTTTTATCAGAACTCGAATTTTTGGTTAACCAAAACATTTGGCTTACTACTTGGGCGATCCAGGAAGTGAGATCTGGATGGGTGAGTTGGAGGTTGCATAACCGGTGAGGTGACCGGTGCTTTACCTTTCTTCCACATCTTAAAATAAAAGCAAAAGATTTTCAAGATCATAGGGCAACAACAACTTAAGATCAATGAGGAAGCACTAATAAAGTTAAGAAAATTAAATTCTTAATTGGAAGCGTGAAAACAGTGTGATCCACGACAAAGACGGTGTGTATATTCTAATGGTGCGCGCGGTTGGAACACACACACCGGCCAGTTACAATGGCAATCACACTTTAACCAAACAAAACTCAATGCTTCTCAATTAAGTGCTTAAGTTGCAAATGTCAATAAAGCAACTTCAAGCAAGCACCAAATAATTCGAATTCCTTGAGTGGAATGGTCATTGAGGTTGTCAGTGTAAAAGCTCATTAGTGAAAGAAGTTGTATGACAACAATAACCATTCACCCAAAGTGACATACCAATTGTTCATTTTCAAGAAGTGGTAATCACATGTACAATGTTCTTGATTTAAAGGCAAAAGATATTTGATCAAGACATCATTTAGTATTGAACATTCATAACGTGACCACTTAGTCAAAATTTTGAGATGAACAACGAAACTTGAGTTCCACAAACAAAATGCATTTATAACCAAAATCACCCAACAACAAACTACACAAGTCATGAAACGTTCGGTTGTTTGGAACTTCAAGCATACCAACAAGGAAATGCATTAGTAAATCCAACTTGATTAACAACAAATGTCATAATCGAAGTTGCACAATTCATAAAATATGCCTAACAAGAGATCAATTGATCACATATGATGGCCATGTCATATGACTCAAACAAGATATTCATAGAGGCATTTTATCAAACATATGGTATGCAATGTGCAAACTCATCACAATTAAGTTTAAATGCAATCATAATCAACCCACAGTCAAATATCAACACTTGCAATACAAAGAAGAACAAAGAAAGAAACAAATTTAATCTAAGAAACACGAAAAGAAAATAAAGACAATTGCAAAAATCAACATAAAAAGGAAATAAGAACCTAAAAATTAAGGGTTGAAAAAGACAAGAATTGGGAAGGGAACAATGGCACTTATTATAGCCACTGCGAACTCACGGCGTTTGGTTCGCCAAAAAAAGTACCAGAGGAGAGAAACTCACCGGTGGTGAAGAGAGAAAAGAGAAAGGAAAGAGAGAAGGTAAGAAAGAAAAGAGAGGCAAGAGAGAAAGAGAGAAAGACAGAGAGAAAAAGAGAGAGAGTCGACGGTGGCTGACAGCGGCGACAGCCAGCGGCAGGGTCGCCTGAGAGCTGGGCGGAGGTGGGGAGAAAGCAGCAGCAGTAAGAAAGGGGAGAAAAGAAAACTACTGCTCAACAGTGCAGATTGCCCTTTTAATGCCCAAAACGAGTCGTGTGCGTACGCACAGAGGCTTGTGCACAAGCACAGGAAGCCAAAATTAGAGGTGTGCAAACGCACACAGCGTGCGACGGCTGTGACCAGAGAGGATGTATTAGAGTGTGCAGACGCACAGTAGGGAGTGCGCGCACAAAGGTTGCAAGACAGAGGGGTGTGTGCGTATGCACAAGACACAGAAAGGAGGGGTATGCAAGCGAAAAGAGCCTGCGGTCGCTCCCACCAGAGGGGTTGCACTAAGGCGTGCAGGCGCACAGGGGCGTGTGCTCGCACAGAAAGCTTCTCTCTCTCTTTTTTTTAAGTGAAATTGAACTTTCTTGAGCGGAGAATCATGTGTGCATGCGCTCAAATTTCCATGCGCACGCACAGAAGCAAAGATAGGGGAAGGTTGTTCACGTGCACAGGCCGTTCCCACGCTCCCACCAGAGGGCTGTCAACTGGTGTGCGGCCGTACAAGCAATGCAAGAAGGGGAACGCGTGCGTACGCACAAGGCGGTGCGCACACACAGGACAAGAAAAATAGGGTAGCACCCACGCACAGGCTGTGTTGGCACTGCGACCAAAGGGCACTGCAAGGGGTGTGCGGACGCACAGGCTTGTGCGCTCACATAGGAGGTGAAAAACGTAGCTGTGTACGCACACACAGCAAGGTGCGCACGCACAGATGCCCTGTTTTAAAAAATTTTCTTTTCAAAACTAAGGTACCTACCCTTAACATATCAACATACCAACCCCAAATCATACAAACAAGCCTAAATTCATGATCCACAAGCAAGTCAACTTATTCAACTAAAATAAATACCAAATCAAAACTAAGTTAATCATCATATCATAGGAAGGTAGCTAAATCAAAGAGTTATAAAGAAGAGATAAAGTTGGAACAATGTTACCATGGTGCGGTGTCTCCCACCAAGCACTTTGGTTTAGAGTCCTAAGTTGGACTTTGCATGGCTTCATTGGTCACTTAGGAACTTCTCCAAGGAGGAAAATCTCCAACTCCTTGGCATTCTTTGCTTGAGTGTGATAGAGTTTCACCCTATGACCATTGATTTTGAACTTGATCCCATTGATAAGGTGAATCACTTCCACTACTCCATAAGGTTTGACATCCACCACCTTAAACGGACCGTCCCACCTAGATCTCAACTTTTCGAGCATCAATCGCAATCTTGAATTGTACACGAGCACCTCATCACCTATCTTAAAGCTCTTCCTCCTAATATTTTGGTCATGGAATGTCTTGGCTTTTTCCTTGTAGAACTGAGCATTCTCATATGCTTCTAATCTAAGACATTCCAATTCCTCCAATTGGAGCTTACTTTCCATTCCCGCCCCCTTCAACTCCAGATTACAATTCTTCACAGCCCAATAAGCTCTATGTTGGATTTCAACTGGAAGATGGCAAGGCTTCCCAAAAACAATACGAAAGGGGCTCATTTCAATTGGGGTCTTGTAAGCGGTCCTATAAGCCCATAATGCATCTCCCATTCTGGAACTCCAATCCTTCTTTTGTTGGTTAACCACTTTCTCTAAGATTCTCTTGATCTCCCTGTTGGATACTTCTGCTTGTCCATTGGTCTGGGGGTGATAGGATGTGAAAACTTTGTGAATGACCTCGTACTTTTTCATCAACGCCTCAATTTTTCTGTTGCAAAAATGGGTTCCATGGTCGCTCACAATTGCTCGTGGCGACCCAAATCTACAAATAATGTTATTTTCCAAAAAATGAAGCAACGGTATTAGCGTCGTCACAATGGGTAGGAATTGCTTCCACCCATTTAGAGACGTAATCCACGGCTAACAAAATGTACACAAACCCATTAGAATTTGGAAATGGCCCCATAAAATCTATGCCCCAAACATAAAAAATCTCACAAAAAATTATCGGTTGTTGGGGCATCTCATCCCTTTGTGAGGTATTTCTAGATTTCTGGCATTGATGACAAGATTTGCAAAATTGATTGGCATCCCTAAACAAAGTGGGCCACCAGAATCCACAGTCTAGCACCTTCAGTGCTGTCCTCTGTGGGCTGAAATGACCCCCACTCTCAGATGAATGGCAAAATTGAAGGATGGATTGAAACTCGGATGCCGGCACACACTTCCTAATTACTTGGTTAGCTCCACGCCTCCAAAGATGTGGATCATCCCAAAGGTAGTACTTAGCATCACTTCTCAATTTATCTTTTTGATGCTTTGAAAATTGTGGGGGGAAAATGCGAACGGCCAAGTAACTAGCAATCGGGGCAAACCAAGGGGTGCTTTGGGATATTGCTTGCGAAGACCAAACGTGGTTTCAGATTTTTCACAAAATAGATTTTCATTGTAAGTATAGCTCCGAACCAACAATTGATCCTAATCAAAATTTAATCCAAGATATTGTCACAATTCAAATCAAATTAACCAAGAGTATTTAGACTCCCGGATCGTTTTCTCTAGGAACTAGTAACAACAAGTGCATAAAATTGGTTGTGAATATCAAAAGGGTTTTCAATGATAAGGAAGCAATAAAAATAAAGAGATAAAAGAACTAGACAAAAGTGCAATTAATATACTAATAAAGGAATAAAAGAACTATATATGTAATATAAACAAGTAATGCTATAACGTGATGGAAAAATGGTTCAAAACAAAAATGTAACCTTGAGTTGGGATGAGTTATGGAATCCCTTCCTTGCCATAACCACAACTATCATAATTATGATGGATTAATCTCACTAAGTCAACCCTTAACATCGAAGGATAAGTCAAGTGAGCATAATTGTTATTAATCCACAAATCCTAGGTAATTTACCAAATTAATTGGTAAAAAGCTAGCGTTAGTAGAAAGTATAACAACTAACAACCCAAGAATTATCACTAAATATTGGACATTATGGCTCTAGTAATCCATAAACTCATTTTTCCTAAGTCAAGGGGTGGAAATTACCCCATAATCAAAATTGGCATTTCATCAAACACATAGAGGGCATAGTCATAAAACATGGCAAAATTGGAAAAATGATAAAAGCTATGAACCACATATGCTCAAAATCAATAAAAGTAACTCAAACAAACATGTAACGATCATCAAACATCAAATTAACAACTAGAAATCCAAAATTGTAAAACTATGTGTATATTGATAAAGTGCATTAAAATAGAAGAAAGTGTAGAACAAAGAGTATAATAAAAGAGGAAATTAAAGAAATACTTACATTGAGATAGCAAAATCCAAAAGCAAAACTTGAACTATAAAATTCTACATTGAAAACCTAATTAAAACCCTAATGAAATTGAGAGAAAACCTAAGCTAACTACCCTAAAACTACTCCTAAAAACTATTCTATGAAGTATGGTAGTGTATGGTATGATGTGTGGTTGCTTCCCCCTTCAAATATGCTCCAAAGCCTTCAAAAATGGGGCAAAAAGCCCTCAAAACGTGAATCCACGTGACTTTTTAATGGAGGCACGCGTTGGTACCTGTGCATACGCACACATGTTGATTTTTCTCATGTGCGTACGCACAGAAGTTGTGCATGGGCACACTTGCTGGTTTTCCTCCTGTGCGTAGACACAGGTGCTGATTTCCATTCTGCTTTGAGCGTGGGCACAGCCTATGCGTGGGCACAGGTGCTGATTTTGACCCTGCCCTGTGCGTGGGCACAGGCTAAAATGCTTCTCTCCTTTGTTTTCTTTATGTTTTTTCCCTTTTGCATGCTTTCTTCCACTTCTACCAAACCATTCTTCCCTCTAGGACTTGAAATCACTCAACAAACATATCACGGCATCAAATAGAATAAAAGTGGGATTAAATTACTCAATTTAAGCACAAAAATGCATGTTTTCACAATTAAGCTCAATTTAGAGAGAAAACACAAAAGTATGCTATATAGGTGAATAAATGTGGGTTTATATGATGAAATCTACTCAAATCAATCCAAAATTTAACATCAAATATGGATTCATCAGATAGCTCATTGTAGTGAAAACATTGAACACCATCTTTTCTTCATGCAGTCTTAGGACCAACTCTTCTTTTTGTACATCAATTATAGCCCTAGCTGTTGCCAAGAATGATCTCCTTAGTATGATTGATGTATTAGCCTCTTCCTCCATGTCAAGCACCACAAAATCAGCTGGGAAAATGAACTCCCCCACCTTAACCAACAAGTCTTCTACCACTCCATGGAGAAACTTGAATGTCCTATTAGCTAGTTGAAGTTCCATTCTTGTTGGTTTGGCTTCTTTAATTCTCATTCTCTTCATCATGGCGAAGGACATAAGGTTGATGCTAGCTCCCAAAACACACAATGCCTTCTCAATGTTTATATCCTCTATGATGCAGGGGATTTGAAAGCTCCTAGGATCCCTCATCTTTTGGAAAAGCTTCTTTTGTATAATTGCACTACATTCTTCTGTGAGTAGTACAGTTTCCTTTTCTCCCCATTTTCATTTCTTTGTCATGAGCTCTTTTAGGAACTTGGAATAGAATGGCATTTTCTCTAATGCTTCAGCAAAAGGGATGTTGATTTGAAGCCTCTTAAAGATCTCCGAGAACCTAGAAAACTGACTGTCCTTCCCATCTTTTCTTAACCTTTGTGGGTGGGGTGCTTTTGGTACATAGGGATTCAAGACTTATTTTGGTGGGGCTGGAGCAGGTGTCTCTTTTTCCTTCTTGGTTTCTGAGTCATTTGCAGCTTTTTCTTCTTGCATGTTATAGCTTGAGGATGTCTCCTTCACCACCTTCCCATTTCTTAGTGTGATGGCCTTATATTTCCCTCTTGGATTAGTCATGGTATCGCCAGGGAATGTATTTGTAGGTATTGGTATCTGCTTGGATAGGTACCTAAACTGTGTTTCTAGCTTTGTAATTGCTGCCCCTTGGTTCCTTTTGTTGGATATGGCCTCCCCTTGGATTGCATCTATCTTTTTTTCAGCTTGTAATTGTCTATCTGCAACAGTGGCAATATCTCCTGCTAATTGTGCCATCATGGCTTCCAATCTTGCAAAGTTGCCACTGTTATCACATGGTTGTGGGATTGGGGATGATACATTTTGAGAATGGTTGCTGTGTGGTTGTTGGTTGGAGTGATAGGGGGCATTATGTGAGTTGTCGTAGGGTCTATGATTGTTAGATTGATAGTTGGGGTTGTTGTACTAATTGGAATGGTATGGCTTGTGGTCTTAGGTGTGGTTTTGTTGGTTTTTCCACCCAAAATTTGGGTGGTTCTTCCAACCTAGGTTGTATGTTTTGGCATTAGGGTCATATAGTTATCTAGATGAATTGTTCACATAGTTGGCTTGCTCCCATTCACATTCAACTTCTAGGTTATCTTCTTCTTGCATAGCTGCTTGAATATTGATTGCTGAGACTTGATTCTTCTCCATTTGTTTGATTAGAGCTACTAATTGGGCTGTGATCACCTTATTTTAAGCTAGCAGAGCATCCATGTGGTTCAACTCTATTACTCCCATTCTTGGGTTCCTATCGGAGGCATAGAAATACTCATTATTCGCCACAGTTTCTATGATGTCTATGACCTCTTCAATTGTCTTCTTGTTATTGAGAGAACCTCCTAAAGAGTGATCTAGAGCCTTCTTTGACTCTTGAGACAATCCTTCATAGAAAATATGCAGCTGTACCCACTCATTGAACATGTCCAGAGGGCATTTTCTTGTTAGCTCTATATATCTCTCCCAAGCTTCAGAGAGAGTCTCCCCATCTTGTTGTCTAAATGTTTGTACCTCAGTCCTCAACTTGTTAACTCTATAGGGAGGGTAAAATTTTTGCCAAAAACTTATTCACAACTTCTTCCCAATTTGTTAAACTCTCCTTTGGAAAGGATTCCAGCCACTTAGATGCTTTATCCCTGAGAGAAAAGGGGAACAAAAGCAGTTTATAGGTGTCAGGGTGGTGGACGAAATTGTGATTCATCAATGTTGTTGATGAGCGGATATTTTATACGCTTTTTGGGGGTAATTTCATGTAGATTTTAGTATGTTTTAATTAGTCTTTAGTAGAATATTATTATTTTTTAGGCAAAAATCATATTTCTGGACTTTACTATGAGTTTGTGTATTTTTCTGTGATTTCAGGTATTTTCTGGCTGAAATTGAGGGAGCTGAGCAAAAATCTGAGTTAGGCTGAAAAAGGACTGCTGATGCTGTTGGATTCTGACCTCCCTGCACTCGAAATGAATTTTCTGGAGCTACAGAAGTCCAATTGGCGCGCTCTCAACGGAGTTGGAAAGTAGACATCCAGGGCTTTCCAGCAATATATAATAGTCCATACTTTGCGCGAAGATAGATGATGTAAACTGGCGTTCAACGCCAGTATCATGCTGTTGTCTGGCGTCCAGCGCCAGAAACAGGTTACAAGCTGGAGTTCAACGCCAGAAACAGGTTACAACCTGGCGTTGAATGCCCAAAACAGCCCCAGGCACGTGAGAAGCTTAAGTCTCAGCCCCAGCACACACCAAGTGGGCCCCAGAAGTGGATTTCTGCACTATCTATCATAGTCTACTCATTTTCTGTAAACCTAGGTTACTAGTTTACTATTTAAACAACTTTTAGAGATTTACTTTGCACCTCATGACATTTTAGATCTGAAATTTGTACCTTTTGGCAGCATGAGTCTCTAAACTCCATTGTTGGGGGTGAGGAGCTCTGCAGCGTCTCGATGAATTAATACAATTACCTTTGTTTTCCATTTAACTACGCTTGTTCCTATCTAAGATGTTCATTCGCTCTTAAACATGAAGAAGGTGATGATCCGTAACACTCATTACCTTCCTCAGATCCATGAACGTGTGCCTGACAACCACCTCCGTTCTACATCAGACTGAATGAGCTTCTCCTAGATTCCTTAATCAGAATCTTCGTGGTATAAGCTAGAATTGATGGCGGCCACTCTTGAGGATTCGGAAGGTCTAAACCTTGTCTGTGGTATTCCGAGTAGGATTCAAGGATTAAATGGCTGTGACGAGCTTTAAACTCGCGATTGCTGGGCGTGATGACAAACGCAAAAGGATCAATGGATCCTATTCCAACATGATCGAGAACCAACAGCTGATTAGCCGTGCTGTGACAGAGCATCTGGAACGTTTTTACTGAGAGGATGGGAGGTAGCCACTGACAATGGTGACACCCTACATACAGCTTGCTATGAAAGGAGCCTTGCGTGTGGAAAAGGATTTCAAGGAAGAGTTGAAGCTCAGAGGACAAAGCATCTCCAAAACCCCAACATATTCTTCATTAATAAAGTAACAATTACTTATTCCAAACACTTTTACTTCTTACAATTAAATCCAAATAATCTTATTAACATCCTGACTAAGATTAATAAAATAAACATAGATTTC